>NC_085094.1:7490269-7532769 GCF_963422355.1 Corticium candelabrum
CAGACAGATGGGCATGTAGACAGATGGACAGATACAGAGACAGACAGATGGGCATGTAGACAGATGGACAGACACAGAGACAGACAGATGAACATGTAGACAGACACCGAGACAGACAGATGGACACGTGGACAGACACAGACAGACGTACGTACATAAATGTGGGCAGACAGAGACAGACAGCTGGGCATGTATAGATGTACAGACATAGAGACTGACAGATGAACATGTGGACATGTAGACAAACACAGGGACAGACGGATGGACACGTGGATAGATAGACAGACACAGAGACAGACAGATAAACATATAGACAGACACCGAGACAGGCAGATGGACATGTGGACAGACACAGACAGACATACGTACATAAATGTGGACAGACAGAGACAGACAGCTGGGCATGTAGACAGATGGACAGACACAGAGACAGACAGATGAACATGTGGACATGTAGACAAACACAGGGACAGACGGATGGACACATGGATAGATGGACAGACAGACAGACAAATCATCTAACATCTTTTTGTATTGGTAGGATGAGGGACGATACAACAAAGTAAGCATCCACACATTTCTTATCTCTCCCTCCATGTATACATACATACCCACACTTATAACAGGAGAGACCAACGACAAATGGCGCTAATAGAGCTCGTCTCTCTCGAGCAAGCCATGGAGGCCGTCATCGTAATACATCAATATATTATCGTCGTTATGTTTTGTCTCAATTTTTGCCCAATTTTTCAGGCTTTGCATAACTTTGAGATGAATGATGGTAACCATCTGAGGGTGACGTTTGCCAAGAATCCTACCATCACACCAAAGGTGTGAACGACAGGGAGTCGTTTTGACATGGAAGTTTGATTAGTGGTTCACACATATGTGGGTGCCCGTGTGTGGTAGAGTGTCGGACGTGTGTGTGTCTGTGTGTGTGGGTAGGTTTTCTGAATGTTGACAATTGGTTTACATAGAAGTGTTACAGAGAGATGATGAGAAGCGTTTCGGTCAGTTTGTTTGAAGTTGGTGCACGCATGCACACACACACACACACACACACACACACACACACACACACACACACACACACACACACACACACAATATTTATCAACCTTCATACATCCATGTGTTACACACAACCTACCTCAGTCCACACACATTAATGATGGGATTTCGGGTAATGTGTGTGTGTGTGTGTGTGTGTGTGTGTGTGTGTGTGTGTGTGTGTGTGTGTGTGTGTGTGTGTGTGTGTGTGTGTGTGTGTGTGTGTTTTGATCAACTAACTAATATCAATTGCAAGACCGTTAGAACTCGAATGTAGCAGTACGAAACATTAAGGTAAGTGCTCTTAATTAATAACCTTCGTTTGTTAAATTTTTAATTTAAAAGTTACATCCGGGACGTGTTGTTTAGCGTGCTAGTGATAGTAGGTAGGGCGTTAGCTACCCCTAGAATCTTAGCCATCTGCACACACAACAAAGTTGAAAACACCTTGAAATGTATTTTGTCGTTAGAAACTAAATTTTAAATAAAAGATAAATGTTATGTAACGTCCCGTATAACAGCGTCAGAGCATCCGGGATTTATTCTCAACTTCCCGTATAATAATGGCGTCGGCCGGCCATGTGTGTGAAACTCCGGGCTGCGGAAAGCCGTCGAAACTCCAGTGTCCGACGTGCATCAAACTAGAGATAAACAACAGCTACTTCTGCTCGCAGGAATGCTTCAAAGGCTACTGGAAGCACCACAAGGACCTACACAAGACGCCGCAACTTTCCGCCTCCAGATCGTCACAGAAGGACTCCTACAATCCGTGGCCGGGATTTGTATTTACAGGAAAGCTGAGACCGTGGCCTGTGACCGCCAAACGCGACGTACCGGATCACATCCGGCGGCCAGACTACGCCAAAGATGGCCAACCAATGAGCGAGAAGCAGGCGCGTTTGAGCACTCAGATCCGGGTTCTAAACGAAACCGATATCTCCCGGATGAGACGGACTTGTAGTCTAGCGCGAGAGGTACTCGATTTGGCGGGAAAAGCTATACGCGTGGGCGTGACCGCGGACGAGATCGACCGGGTTGTACACGAGGCATGCATCGAGAGGGAGTGCTATCCGTCGCCTCTTAATTATTTTCACTTCCCGAAGTCGTGCTGTACATCCGTCAACGAAGTCATCTGCCACGGGATTCCCGACCTACGACCGTTCGAAGACGGCGATATCGTCAATGTTGATGTCACTGTGTATCATGATGGTTACCATGGCGATCTGAACGAGACCTATTTTGTTGGTAACGTCGACGACGAGGGAAAACGGATTGTGAACGTCGCGTACGAATGTCTGGATCAGGCGATCCGGGCCGTGAAGCCGGGCGTGAGATATCGAGACATTGGAGGCATCATACAGAGACACGCCCACGCAAACGGATGCTCGGTCGTTCGGACGTACTGTGGGCACGGCATCCACGAACTCTTCCACACGGCGCCGAGCGTGCCGCACTACGCAAGGAACAAGGCGATCGGCGTGATGAGACCAGGACACTGTTTCACTATCGAGCCGATGATCAATCTGGGAACGTGGAAGGACGATACGTGGCCGGACGATTGGACGGCCGTGACACAGGACGGCAGGCGGTCGGCTCAGTTTGAGCAAACTTTGTTGGTGACAGAAGTGGGATGCGACGTATTGACGAAACGACTGGAAGACGATGGAAAGCCACTTTTCTTTAGTCAAACGTGATTGGAGTAATGCAACGTGTTGGCATCGTGGATTAAGATGTGGCCATTTTGTTGATCGTTTTGTGTACATTTAGTGATAGTGGTAACATTGATATTAAATAGTTATAATCGTATTTGTCGAGTACAATGATTTCATATAATAGCAAACCATAACATCAATCCGTAAACAAATTTGATGTTTTAGTTGATATCAACTAGACCATGTCCCGGTGGGTGCCACCCTCCGAACTTCCTCTCGATCTCTTGTGCGACAGCTAACGTGAGATGATCACGTGCCGGTGCTGCAACGACTTGAACTCCCAACGGGAGTCCCTCCTTTGTCAGTCCGAGAGGACACTGTGTGACAGGAAATCCCAACGCGTTGAAGACCGCAGTGTATGCGTAGTTCATCGGAGTGAACAACGGCTCGTTGTGACGAGGAGCAACTAGAGGATGCGACGGATAGAGTAACACCGAGTGATCATCAAGCAGAGCCAACAATTCAGTGCGAAGACGTTTCAAGTGTTGCCTCGCTTTCTCGGCCACTCGGCTCGGCTGCATCCGCTCCAGTTTTTCTAGCAACGCGAGGCCAATTGCTGGTAGAGTGTGGTCCGATAGCTGGAGGATCCACTTGAGGAACTCCCAGAATGGATTGATCGTTCCTTTGTCGTGTCCCATTAGAGTGGCAAACAACGGTCCGTGCATGTCCTTCATTGCTTCCAGCCACATCGGAATCGCGTACTTGAAACGATGGAACGTGACGTGTCGTACGCGTGCCCCGACCGTCTCCAAGTGATCGCACAATCGCAGTTGCGCTGCTTTGAGATTCGGATCAACCGACGAAGTGAGCCAATACCCACAATCGTCCTCCACTGAAACGACCGTCAAGTGAGACAAAACGGTATCCTTTGTGAGGTTGATATTAATAGGTGCGGATGCTTGATCGTCGGCTTCACCACTGTAATAAATCTTGTGGTCGTCATAGCAACAGGTTTCGTCGTTGACCAGTTGGTTGTCATCGTCGTCGCAATATTTCCACTGACGAGACATCACATGCACAAGAAGTGGAAGGTCTTCGGCGTGGTGACATATCGGACCCGACGCCAGCAACCGCCTGCCGACCGTGTTCTCTCGTGCGGCTGGCCACTGACCGAGATTACTCACCAAACCCGGACTCGCTTTATGCCCGAAGACTCCATTGAAAAACGCTGGCATGCGGATACTCCCACCGACATCCGCAGCAACTCCAAACGGCGAGCCACCAGCGGCGACGATCGCTGCCTCGCCGCCACTGCTACCACCGACAATCCGTCTGACGTCGTACGGATTACACGTCCGACCATATAATCGATTACTCGTCTCAAACCACATACACAGTTCACTACAATTCGTCCCGGCCACGGGAATGGCTCCGGCGTCGATCAGATGACGAACACACGGCGCAGACCGATTGCTACATACTGACCGTCGAGCGACCAGACCCGACGAATTCGGCATCCCATTCAATTCAAAAGCCTCCTTCACAGTGAACGGTACACCCAACAGTGGCCTTCGCTCTACACAATATTCATCACTCTCGGCGAGTCCCTCGGCAATCACCCGATCGACATCCCGAGCGGTCGCCCTCGCTGCATCATACATTGTGTATACGATCGCCTGTATGTGTGGGTTCACCTCCTCGATGCGAGCAATAAATCGATTGACGATTTCTGATGACGTCATCTCTCTTGATCTCACCATTCTTGCTAGTTGCGTGGCCGACTTGAGTAGGAGGGGGTCTCTTATTTGAGGGACAGGGCCCCAGCGTCGGTTGTTGAAGAGCCACCACGCCCACGCCATTGTGTTGAATAGGATCCATGTGCATGCCATTATGGTGTAGCGTGGCAGCAGTAGTGCATACTGTCGGAGACTCTGCAGGAATGCTGCCATCCGATGGGCGTGGTAGTTTGCAGCACGTGGTTGTGTGGCAACAGGATGTGCCTTGGAGTCTTGCAACTTTGCGCGGTACGCGTGAGGTTTGGGACTCCGAGGTTAGTTTTTATTTTAAAATTTGTTAAAATTAAAATTTAATGAATTATTTAATTAATATTATTTTTTGTTTAAAATAATTTTAATATTTTGTTTTGTATTATGACGTTGTTAATGTTCGTTTAAAATAAATTTATTGGTTTAATTATATTTTATGCAACGTAATTAATTATTGAATCAATATATTATTTAGATAAATTGCATAAATTGTTTTAAACAAGTAAAATGTTATATTGTATATACAACGTCATTAATTATGATACATAATTTTAGCTTGTTTAAAATAATTAATTTATTACATGTCATTGCCCTTAATTTATTAATATGTTTTTAAAATAATTTATTTGTTTGATTATGTTATATGACGTCATTAGTTCATTGCTTTTATTGTTGTTTACTATTGTTTATTGTTGTTTACAGTTGTTTATTGTTTATTGTTGTTTATTGTTTATTGTTTTTTACTGTTTTTTATTGTTGTTTACCGTTGTTTACAGTTGTTTATTGTTTTTTACTGTTTTTTATTGTTGTTTACTGTTGTCTACTGTTGCTTATTGTTCTTTATTGTTGTTTACTGTTGTTTGCAGTTGTCTACTGTTGTCTATTGTTCTTTACTGTTGCTTATTGTTCTTTATTATTATTTACTGTTGTTTGTTATTGCTTACTGTGTTGATTGTTGTTTACCATTGTTTACTGTTGTTGTTTACTGTTGTTAATTGTTGTTTATGCTGTTTTGTTTGTTGTTTACTGTTTACTGTTGCTTACTGTTTATTGTTGTTTACTGTTGTTCATTGTTGTTGTTATAATTACTCATCAAAGACGATCGCTTATAAATAATAATTGATGACAATTAATTAAGGACAAAATCAATCAATTGCTGTCATCACTTCAAAACACTGAAATACCAACAGCAATACATTGCTCATGATGTTCCTACGTCTGATAATTAATCAACAATTCTACTACGAACATCATACCTCAACTACTCTACAAGCAGCAATATAACAATCAAATTTTTCTCCCCCCCTTACCAATACACGTCCAATCGTATTCAAGAATTAATCATCACATCTCACTATACCAGTCACTCTGTACCCACACACGTACGTCAACATCATGACCTCGTCAGCATTTGCATCCACTCTCTGCAGCCTGGGGCGGCGTCTCGGTCAACATGTCGCCCTCAACTGACTGTCTCGGTATAGTTGGATCGCCGCTGTCTAGACTCTTTGACATCGCCTCACAGATCAAATCCACTAATTTATTAAACGTTTCGCTGACGTTGTCGCCAAGTCTTGCGCTCGTTTCAAAGAATGGGAAACCGAGTTGGTTGGCTAGTTGCTCGCCTTGTTCTCGAGTTATGGCTCGTTTCTTTTCGAGGTCGCACTTGTTGCCAACGAGAACGACTTGTGCGTTGTCCCATGAATATGACTTCACTTGCGTCGACCTGCCGATGACAATAAATCAATAAAAAAATGAGACAATAATAGATGTGTTGTTTAGTGCATATGTGACAAAATTATATATCTATATATATATATTAATATTAATATATATTAATATATATAAATATTATATTAATATATATATATATATATATATATATATATATATATATATATATATATATATATATATTATAATTATAATTTAGTTGGTCTGGCCTTAGTCAATGTCATATTAATATATATAATATATTATATATATTAATTTATATTATATTAATATTATATATATATATATTAATATTAATATATATTAATATATATATATATATATATATATATATATATATATATATATGTATATTAATATGACATTGACTAAGGCCAGACCAACTAAATTATTTATGCTTGGTTATTTGGACACAAAAACTGGAACCGCTGGACTGACCAAAATGCAAATAAAAAGTAATGATCACGTGACATTTGCGCATGCGCAGTTCTAATTGAACTGACTACAAAAGTGCAAACAAAACAGACACAAGAACAAATGATGGCGATATGTGTCACTATGCTCCTCCATGATGGGCAAGTGGGGTCTTTACCCCATCTGGGCGCCCACCAACTCGGCAGGTGACCCCAGAGGGGTACATGTGTTCTGTGCAATCCACACGGCGATCAATATCAATGACTAACCAATTCGATATAGATTGCAGGCATTATGGTGACCGCAACTCGTGAACAGTATGCCTAGTGGATACCAATGACCACCAGGAAAGCACTGAACGTCATCGTCAACAGACCGTTCGCCAGACCACAGAAACTGCCCAACGACTGAAACGAGTCATAGTCTAATGGATAAAGCTAGAGAAACATGAGAAAGAAAGACAGACAAGTTTCATAATTTACTGTCGTCACTGGGGTTTGAACCCCCCAAACCATGGAGTGGTAGCCATTGTCACTAACCACTAAGCCACGGCGATTCTTTCAATTTTAATTTTTTATTTATTTTCATTGTACTTTTATTTATTTTTTTATTATTTTACAACAAGCATAACATATCATTGCACATGCGCACATCAAATTTTATTTTTATTTTGATAGAGCTCCGAACTAGACCAGTGAATCCAAGCATCAAGAAACTTAATTAGTCTGGCCTGAGACAAAGCAACAAAGCAAATCAGTGTACACATGTATCACATGCCACCATCACTCAGCTCATAGAAAAGCTGAGGTACGTGTATGCACCATAAATCCAACCAACACCCCCTCCACTATCCACCACATACACGACTGCATGTGGTCATCCTGTGTAGAGCCATATGTGGGCATGGCATTGAAGGCATTCAGTGCCTAGAGTCAAAATGAATGTAGACTCCAGATTCTTTGATAGTGTAATAACATATACACTATTGTATAGTATACAATATCAAGTAATCTAGAGTCTACAATCACATTGCCTTCACATGTACCCCTGCCACCCTACGCTAGTATCAGTCCAACAGAAAAAAATTGTACAAAAAAATTAATTAAAGTTTTGGCGCCTCCTGAAGACAAAGGTTAGTTAGCGAGAGCCAATCCTAGCTCCGTTGCCATAGTAACAACATCACTGCCATATATACATACCCTACACTTCCTCCGGAAATGCCTAACTACATTACTTCCGGTCAAGCAACCTCACCAATCTTGAACTGCAACAAACGATTCGGTCTTGGTGATGTCATACATCAGTACGAAGCCCATAGCGCCACGATAGTAGGCGGTCGTAATCGTACGATATCGCTCCTGTCCTGCAGTGTCCCATATCTGCAGCTTGAAGAGTCTATCGTTCCTCACAACTGTCTTCACTTTGAAGTCGATTCCGACCGTTGTCTGGTAGTTTCCGGTAAACGAGCTGTCGCAATAGCGGAAGAGGAACGATGTCTTGCCGACGCCCGAGTTTCCAATGATCAGCAGCTTGAACATGTAGTCGAACTCCTGATCGTCGGCCATGTTTAAAGTGATATCCGGTTTGTAACGCGCGTTAAAATAATGTTACACGCATTAAATAATGTTACTCTCACGTGACGTTATTAGCTCTCGGCTCCCGTATGTGAATACTTGTTACTACGCATGCGCAATTACATACTACTATGGAAGGGAAATTGCTGTCTAGAGAACCACCTGATATCGAGGTTTTGTCGTTTACTAGTTATCAATACGCGTGTTTTCAATTTCCTTTATGCGTCGTCTTGTTTTTTCTCAGAATCTTTTGGCTCTGAATCCGAAAATCGCAAACCACGCAACGCTCGTCTCAACGACGGCCACACAAAAGGCGCGAAAGCATTGGAAACGCAACCAAGCAAAGGAGTGTTCGGTGAGAGGTCAAACAAGCTCGTGAATTGCACCCAAAGTGTCGATCACGCCCACTCTAAGTGTGACCACGCCCACTCGAATTATGTTGTGTGACAGACATGCGGGAGTCTGAAGAACAATTTTGATGACGTCAAACACACAACGATGAGTGAGAGGGCGGCTGTTCGTGAGGCAGCCAGGTGATATGTGTGTTAACTAAATAAATTTTTTGCAATTTTTGCATGGGTTGTATGACCTTAGCGCGCGTTAAGGGGGATTTAAAGTACAGTACATGTATGTATTGTTATGTTACAGCGTTTCTAGAATTTTCGCATAGCACAGGGGATCGAGATTGCAATGATTTCGGAGGTGTTGTCTGTGTGTCAGTGTGTCTGTCTGTCTGTCTGTGTGTCTGTTTGTTTTGTGTATCTGTCTGTGTGTTTGTCTGTGTGTTTGTCTATGTGTCTGTCCCTGTGTCTGTTTGTGTATCTGTCTGTGTGTTTGTCTATGTGTCTGTCCTTGTGTCTGTTTGTGTGTCTGTCTGTGTGTTTGTTTGTGTGTCAGTGTGTCTGTCCGTTTGTTTATTTGTGTATTTGTCTTTGTCTGTCTGTGTGTCTGTTTGTGTATCTGTCTGTGTGTTAATTAGTCTGTGTTTGTCTTTGTCTGTTTGTGTGTCTGTTTGTGTATCTGTTTGTGTGTTTGTCTGTGTGTCAGTGTGTCTGTCTGCCTGTCTGTCTGTCTATCTGTCTATGTGTCTGTCCGTGTATTTGTCTGTGTGTCTGTCCATGTGTTTGTTTGTGTATTTGTCTTTGTCTGTCTGTGTGTCTGTTTGTGTATCTGTCTGTGTGTTTGTTTGTGTGTTTGTCTGTGTGTTTGTCTATGTGTCTGACCCTGTGTCTGTTTGTGTATCTGTCTGTGTATTTGTCTGTGTGTCAGTGTGTCTGCCTGCCTGTCTGTCTGTCTATCTGTCCGTGTGTCTGTCTGTCTGTCTGTGTGTTTGTTTGTGTATTTTCTCTTTGTCTGTCTGAGTGTCTGTTTGTGTATCTGTTTGTGTGTTTGCCTGTGTGTGTGTGTGTGTGTGTGTGTGTGTGTGTGTGTGTGTGTCAGTGTGTTTGTCTGTGCCCAACACTAAATACAGGTGTTATTAACGATTTAGAAAGTCTAAAGTGAACACAAACAGAGAGCCATGATATTCAATTTTATTGTTTGAGACACATCACAATAGTTACTGTTGCTGCATTGCCGAGTGGCTTTCGATCGTTGTCATCTGATTTGGAGATGTTTGTGTGCTTCGTTGTTGTGAATGTTTTTGCATTTGTGTGTGGTAGATGTTTGAAGTGTGCTGATGCTCCGTGTCAGAAGAGCTGCCCGACTCAGTTGGACATCAAATCGTTTATTGGCAATATTGCAACAAGGGTATGACACGTTAGGATGGCGGCTTTGTTTGGTTGTCAAGATGTCTGTGTCTGTTTGTCTGTTGGTCTGTTTGTTTGTCTGTTTGTCTGTCTGTTTGTCTGTTTGTTGGTCTGTCTGTTGGTCTATTTGTTTGTCTGTTTGTCTGTCTGTGTATGTGTTTGTTGGTCTAGTTGTCTGTCGATTTGTCTGTCTGTGTATGTGTCTGTCTATTTGTTTGTCTGTTTGTCTGTCTATATGTCTCTCTGTTTGTCTGTCTGTTTGTTGTTTGTCTGTCTGTTTGCTGTTTGTCTATTTGTTTGCCTGTATATTAATTTACTGGTTTGTTTTTGTCTCCTTGTTTGTTCCTTCCCATCATGTAACTTGATCACGTTTCCGGTCTATGTCACATTCATGTTGTGTTACTGTAGAACTATTATGGTGCTGCAAGAGCCATCTTCTCGGACAATCCTCTAGGTTTGACATGTGGGATGGTTTGTCCCACGAGTGATTTGTGTGTAGGCGGGTGTAACCTTTATGCATCAGAAGAAGGTCCGATTAACATTGGAGGACTTCAGCAATTTGCAACAGAGGTGCATGGATGTGTGTGAATGCATGAACACGTGCACGTTCACACGCATATATACTCATGCTTGTGCATGGACAACAGACAGACTGAATGACAGATGACAGACAGACAGACAGACAGATAGGCAGGCAGACAGACAGATAGACAGACAGACATATGGATAGATAGACAGACAGACAGACAGACAGGCAGGCAAACAGACAGACAGACAGGAACTACTAGGAAATACAAATTCACTTCGACAGGCTGCTAGACTCAGATCGTTGCAGGGCAAAGCTGCTGGATCTTGGCTTGAAGCTGTCCCAACCTCTCTCAAGTTTGCACTAAAACTCGCTAACTTCTGACTAGCAACTCAGTTGAGATTGGGCTGCAGCATGCCTATGTCTTCAGCAATTGAAAGATGCGAGTGTAGCAAGATCAATGACAGAGAAGGCTATCACCTTCTAACCTGTAAAACTGGAGGCGGACCCATCTGGTTCCACGAATCAGTAGCAAATGTGTGGTGTGATTGTTTACGAGACCTAAACATAACACACAGAAGAGAACCCAGAAACCCTTATGAAGGAAGCCATTCTCGTCCTGATATCATAGCATTCGATGCCCAATCTGGATATGATATCGAGCTGGACATATCTCTTGCCCACCCGTGGAATGAGGACATCATCTTACAAGCCTCTAAGGTGGATGGAGCCGCTGCTGCCAAAAGAGAGTCACAGAAGACAGAAAAATACAGCAAAGAGATTGATGCTATGGGAAATGCATCCAATTGCATCCCTCTGGTTTTTTAGCATTGCGGCCGCTGGGGATGGAAAGCCCACCAATTTCTACATCATCTGTCCCTATTATCTGTAGATGACGATGGACACCCAAACAGTGGCGAGTTCAAGACATACTGGAGACGCTGCCTGTCCGTTAGCCTCCAGAGATGCAACGCACAAGTGCTCTCAAGAAAATTATGTAGACTTTCTTTTAGCAAGAACAGTTGTACTGCTTATAGCAAGAACAGTTGTACTGCTTATAGCATACAGTTATTTAATCGTCCTACGTAGTAAGCGGCCGTAAGGGTCGCCGGACATTTTTGAATGTAATGGTGTTGAAATTTTATATATATATGTATTGACAGACAGACAGACAGACAGACAGACAGACAGATAATTTATTCTCATACAGATTCTACTTGTACATATACTAGGATTTTTTAAATACAAACCAGTCTTTGCAAACAACAAAGTCATTAACTAATGGACTTGACTTTGAATGTCAAAATCAAATAATCTATCTAAGTCACCATGATTAGGTGACAGTTTTGAAAGTTTTCTAAGGATAACTTTGGCATTGCATCTTTGCACAATTGTAGAAATCTTTTTCTCCAATACGACATGAACATGGAAGCATTAAAATTGTGGCTTCTGGATTTGCTGACTGTTGTGACAAATGCTTCAAAAAATTCTCTGCCTTTGTGCCCCACCTCCCAAAATGTTCTATCAGAAGAGAAAGACATCTTGATACATATCCTCCTGGAACAAGCTCTTCTGAATATTTTTTCATTTTCTTTTTTTCTCTTGTCGCGGCAGCATGACCATTTTCCTTGCTAGCCCTCCCAATAATGTCCTGACTCCATGGATGAGCCAGGGACACATCAATATCGAAATTCTGTCCAGTATTTGGAACAAACATTGTAATGTCTGGACGGTGTTCAGTATTGATGTATTGATGTCTTGGTTCTGTTTTGATGGGGAAGGTGAAGGTCAGACAGGCATTCACTCCACCCATTTAAGACTGAATTGCAAGACCACGCAGGTCCACCTCCATATTTACAGGTTGTAAGATGGTATCTGTATTCATCTAAATCATGACCACGATCACACCTGTTAATCCAATTGGTGAAACGTAGAGCCACTCCCAACCTCAGGTAAGACGCTAAAGAAAAATTTGTTTGTTTTTAGCAGAAGAAGTGGGGATGACATCCAGCCATGCACCAGCCCCTCGTCCTTGCAGGGACCTCAATCGTGCTGCATCTCTATCTGACTGTGCTTGTATAATAATATACACAGACAAAAAGACAGACAGGCCTGTTCTTCAAGATCAAATCAACTCTCTAGTGACATCATCTAACCATGCAAGTGATATTGGGCTAACTTTACAACACTATCTCAAAGATATTTCCAAGTTGTCGGATTTGTTGCCTAACACAAAAAAGTTGCAACGTCGTCTAACAGCAGAATTTGTATAATCAAAGCAGATCAGTTGATTGAAAACTGATTCTAACCAAGATGCAGCACGATTGCATTCAATTAGAGGTAAAGGAGCAGGAGCATGGTTAGATTCCATTTCATCTTCAGAGAAGTTTGCACTTTCATCTGGCAATTTTGTCTTGGCGGCTTCTCTCAGATTGCGTCTACCTTTGTCTTTACCACCTTGGGCCACTACGTGAATCTGGAAAGTCACTAGATGTTGAAGGGTACCATTTACTAACATGCAAAATGGGTGGAGGTTCAGTTTGGTCTCACAGTTCTGTTGTTTTGTGCTGGTCTGAATGCCTGAGCAGTCTACAATTCCAACATCAAATTGAACCAAAAGATAGATATACCACATCCAACAATAGAGCAGACATTGTTGTGTTTGACTCAACATGTGGGGGAAATGTTGAGCTTGATGTGGCCCTTGCTCACCCCTGGAGCCAGGACATTCTGCAAAGGGCAGCAACTATGGATGGAGCTGCAGCAAGAAGGAGAGAAGACATCAAACATAGCAAATATTCTAAAGAGCAGTTGCCTGGAGGGTACACTCCTACCCTTATTCCACTAGTTTTCGAGCACTTTGGTGGGTGGGGAGAAGAAGCATCAACATTCCTCAATAAACTTTCCAAACTATATAGAGATGAAGAAGGAAGAAACAATTCCTCAGATTTTAAGACACATTGGAGAAGACGTTTGTCAGTACAACTTCAGCGTTGCAATGCCTCAGTGTTGGCTAGAAAGATGATCAGAGTAACATATGGACAGAAAGCTGGCCAGAGTTTAGATGTTGTTCAACTTTCAATTCAGTAAACTAGGGGAGCTTTTTAATGCTAATTGTTATTTGTGTAATTGTAATTGTAGTTGTGACACTTGTTGTTCATTAGCTGTTACTTTAGTTTCACCTGTATTAGCTTTGATGTATAAAAATATATGAAAGACAGGCAGACGGACAGGCAGACAGACAAACAGACAGACAGACAGACAGACCAGACATTGAGAAAGACAGACAGACAGATGGATAGACAGACAGACGGACAGATAGACAGATGGACTGACTGTCAGACAGACATATGGATAGACAGATAGACAGATGGATGGATGGACAGACAGACGGACAGACAGACATATGGATAAACAGATGGATGGATGGACAGACAGATGGACAGACAGAGAGACAGGTGAGTAGACAGAGAGATGCTACACACACACACACACACACACACACACACACACACACACACACACACACACACACACGCACTTGATTTTGTGTTAATAACAGTGACTGTTGACCTTGCAGGTGTTTAAAAACATGAGAATTCCGCAAGTGCGTGATCCACATTTACCAAGCATCGCCGACCTACCAGACAGCTATCGAGCGAAAGTAACAATCTATATCACATTCACACACAGTGACACTCTTGCGCGTGCGCGCGCACACACACACACACACACACACACACACACACACACACACACACACACACACACACACATACACACAGCCAGTCATTCACACCATTCCACCTTCCTACTGCGTTTGATATGATAAACCAGCAGTTGATCTTCTAGGTCGCTCTCTTTGGCTGTGGACCGGCGTCCATCAGCTGTGCTACATTCCTGGCTCGTCTTGGTTACACAAACTTGACCATCTTTGAAAAATACGACTACATCGGAGGATTAAGGTTAATATTAATATTAATGACTATCATCACATGTATGTTTTCTTACCCAATTTTGTGTGTACGTGTGTTTGTCCAGCTCGTCGGAGATCCCACAGTTTCGGTTGCCATACGACGTTGTCTCATTTGAAATCGAATTGATGAAGGACCTTGGAGTTAAGGTATGTGATTTGTTTGCTACGGTGGCCTCAGTTGTAGTGACAGTGTTTAATGATGCTGGCAGATTGAGCTTGGCCAAGGGCTGGGAGATGACGGATTGACATGCAAGGCAATGAAGGAGCAAGGCTATGAGGCTGTATTTCTTGGTATAGGTAAGATGGAGAGTGTATGTGGACATGAGGTGAACTATAGGGAGGAGATGGGTGGGTGGGTGATCAGACGGAGTGGTGCATAGTAGATTATTGTAGTTAGATAGATGAGAATGCAGGAAGGCATTGGAGAGGTGGAGTAGTGTGTTTGTTTGTAGATGGGAAGACAGTCAGAGGGAGTGATGGTTTTTAGTTTTTGTGTTATTTTTGTTGACAGACAGACATGTCATGCATATGGACTGGTGGACGGACACATGAACAGACAGACAGATAGACACACACACACACACACACACACACACACACACACACACACACACACACACACACGCACACACACACACACACACACACACGTGTGCACACACAGACAAACAGACAGACACACAGATAGGACAGACACACAGACAGACAGACAGACAGATGGACAGACACACAGACAGACAGACACACAGATAGACAGAGAGACAGACAGACAAACAGACAGATAGGACAGACAGACAGACAAACAGACTCACAGACAGACAGACACACAGACAAACAGACAGAGAGACAGCCAGACAAACAGACAGATGGGACAGACAGACAGATGGGACAGACAGACAGATGGGACAGACAGACAGATGGGACAGACAGACAGATGGGACAGACAGACAGGTGGGACAGACAGACAGACTCACAGACAGACAGACAAACAGACAGATAGGACAGACACACAGACAGAGTAAACGATCATAAACAGACCAAGAGAAACAACAAAAACAACAAAAACAAACGAGAACCAAAATGCCAACCAAACAGCAGCAACCAATAACATTTCACCATCTGGGTGTACCATACCAATCAAAACACACCTCATCCACATGCTCCCTGCCAACCGTCCAGCAACCGCCATTTTGTTTCTCTCCAGGTTTACCACAACCAAAGCATTCACCCGCTTTTGACGGCCTCAACACGTCCCACGGCTACTACACATCCAAGGATTATCTCCCTCTTGTTTCTCGTGCCAGTAAACCGGGTATGTGTGCATGCAGCTCGGCATCTCTACCTTCTCTGTCTGGCAACGTCGTCGTGCTTGGGTGTGGCGATACTGCATTCGACTGTGCCACATCGGCTCTACGTTGTGGTGCAAAACGAGTGTACGTTGTGTTCAGGAAAGGATTCACGAACATCAGGGCTGTGCCTGAGGAGGTAGGGAAGTGTGTTGGTTTGTTTTGAGTGATGGGATGTGCGTAAGGGTTTTGAATTGTCGTATTTTTGGGTTGGTGTTTGGTGGTTTATTTGTGTGTTTGCTGTTTGTGTTTAGATGCAGGTTGCTGTGGATGAGAAGTGTGAGTTTATGCCGTTTGTGTGTCCGAAGACGGTGATTGTGAAGGGAGATAGGATAGTTGGTATTGAGCTGGTTCGCACAGAACAGGTGGGAATTTAGATAAGCAGAGAGATGGACAGATGGAGAGACAGACAGATGGACAGACAGAGAGACTGACAGACAGAGAGACAGACACATACACACGGGTTGGCACAGACGGACAGACAGACAGACAATACACACACACACACACACACACACACACACACACACACACACACACACACACACACACACACACACACACACACACACACACACACACACACACACACACACACACACACACACACACTGGCTGACAGACAGATAGACAGACAGACAGACAGACAGAGATAGAGGCAGCATACTTTTCCTGCATGCATATGAAATCTATTACATTAACATCAGTGTTTGTCTTTGTGTGTCACATGCAGACTGATGATGGATCTTGGGTTGAAGACGAAGACCAAACTGTAAGACTAAAATGCAGTTACATCATATCAGCCTTCGGATCTGAATTAGGACAGACAACAGGTTAGCAACAGTTTTCTTCTATGCCTCCCACAAGTTTCTATCCTTTCTATTGCAATAATTTTTATATATTTTTAAAAAAAATATTTAATTATTTATTTAATTATTTAGATATTATTTATTTTCTATTTTTTTTTATTTTTTTTATTTTTTATTATTTATTTTATTTATTTATTTATTTATTTTATTATTTATTTATTTAATTTATAGTTATTTATTTATTATTTATTTATTATTATTTGTTAATTTTTTACATATTTTTCAAATAAATAAATAAATTTTATTTTATTATTTATTTAATTATTTATTGTTAGTTGCTGAGGCTATGGCTCCAGTGAAGATGAATAGTTGGGGAATACCGGATGTTGATCCGGTGACGATGCAGACGAGTGAGAAGTGGATTTTCTGTGGTGGGGATTTAGATGGTGTGACACATACGACTGTGGAGGCTGTCAATGATGGGAAGCAAGCAGCTTGGTATGTTGGAATATTATATTTAGTTGATGGTGTGGCGTGCGCGCACACATACACACACACACACACACACACACACACACACACACACACACACACACACACACACACACACACACACACACAGCATGACAGACTGTTGACAGGCGGACATAATAAATAATTATTATAGCAGCATAATATTCTGATTGAAATCAATGGATTATTATGACTAAATCATTAGAATTAACACAGTTAATAGTATTACTAAGAACCAATCAATTACATATAATATAAATTAATTATACTAAATAATAATAAGAATTAATTATTAATTAACACTGATAACAATAAATTATTTATTATTACTAATAATAATTAATTATTATAATTAAAATTAAAATCAATAATTTATAATCAATTTCTTTCTGTATGTGGTTGTATTTCTTGTTGCAGGTTCATGCACAAGTATCTCCAGGTTAGACCAACCACCAACCAACAACCAATAAATCACTTAACTGGCATTCATTCCCTCTAGTCCCTCGAAGGATTATTCGTTCCAAAGGAACCATGTCTACCCAAGTTCTTCACTCCAATTGACAGCATTGATATCAGCGTGGAAATGGCCGGCATGAAGTTTGAAAATCCATTTGGTTTGGCAAGTGCCACGCCCACTACTTCGGCGGCGATGATTCGACGAGCATTTGAAGCAGGATGGTCATTTGCAGTGACAAAGACATACGCTCTAGACAAGGTGAGAGATCGAATGGTGAAACTAATTGCATCAAGGTGTCATGCTTGGGTGATCATCAGTAGTGAAGTGTAGGCAACCATTGAATATATAGTTAATATCAACTAAATACGTAATTTAATATTAACTAATTGTTTGTGTGTTAATAAAATATTTTTATTAGTTTAATGTTAACTAAAAATGTAACTTAGTTAATATCAATTAATTATGTAACTTAATATTAACTAATTGTTTGTGTGTTAAAGTATTTTTATTAGTTTAATATTAATATCAACTAATTGTTTGTACGTTAGTAAAATATTTTAATTAATTTAATATTAATTGAAAATTTAATTTAGTTAATAGCAACTAAATATGTAACTTAATATTAACTAATTGTATAATAAAATATTTAATTTAATTTAATTTAATATTAACTAAAAAGTAATTCTTAATTAATATCAACTACATAAAATCGTAAACTAAAATTTTAGATAATTGTGACTTGTTACAGCGAAAGTATGTGTGTTGAGTGTTTGCTTGGCTGTATAATGATTATGTGCATACTAGAGACTGCAAGGAAACAAGAATCCTGTCACTCTCAATTAGAAATGAACTTGAAATTAATTTTAATTAAAGAAATTTGTTTGCGTGGGCGTGCTAAGAAACAACACACGAGCACTTTGGACGTATTTTAATTTTTATAATAATTTGGTTTAAAAAATTTTTATTCGTTTTATTCAAATCATTGATATCTATGTAGGATATGGTCACTAATGTGTCTCCTCGTATTGTTCGTGGTACGACTAGCGGTCATGTGTACGGACCAGGGCAGAGTGCATTTCTCAACATTGAGCTGATCAGTGAGAAGACGTGTGCATACTGGTGCCAGTCTGTCACCGAACTGAAGAAAGACTTTCCAACAAAGGTAACAAACAATAGTGTCAGGTGTGAGTCATTGGAAAATGGGACTTTGTAATAGTCACGTGACTGAGCAAATACCTCACTTACTTAATATCATTGAGTGTGTGTGTTGTTGTGTGTGTGTGTGTGTGTGTGTGTGTGTGTGTGTGTGTGTGTGTGTGTGTGTGTGTGTGTGTGTGTGTGTGTGAAACTATTGTTTCTTGTCTAGTATTTGTGTGTCCATTACTGATTTGCTTATGTTTTGTTCATGATCTGTCTGTCCATCTACCCACTCGTTTATCTATTTATTTGTCTGTTTATTTGTCTGTTCATCTACTCACTTGTTTATCTGTTTATCTGTCTGTCTATCTGTCTGTCCATCTCCTCACTCGTTTATCTATTTACCTGTCTGTCTATTTGTCTGTCTATCTACCCACTCGTTTATTTGTTTACCTGTCTGTCTATCTGTCTATCTATCTACCCACTCGTTTATCTATTTATCTGTCTGTTTATCTGTTTGTCTATCTACCCACTCATTTATCTGTTTGTCTGTCTGTTTATTTGTTTGTCCATTTATCCACTCATTTATTTATTTACCTGTCTGTCTATCTGTCTATCTATCTATTCACTCGTTTATCTATTTATCTGCCTGTTTATCTGTCTGTCTATCTACCCACTCGTTTATTTGTTTGTCTATCTGTCTGTCCATCTGTCTGTCCATCTACTCACTCGTTATCTATTCATCTATCTGTCTATCTGTCTGTCCATACAACTATTTATCTATACCCATATGTCCATCTATTTGCTTGTTAGTGTGTGGCCTGTTTATTGTTCAACTTGCTGTTGCAGATTGTGATTGCGAGTATCATGTGTGGCTACAGCAAGGAAGATTGGATTGAATTGGCTCAGATGTCGGAGGTTGGTTATATGAGACGTTTGGCTAGAGTGTTGATTACGTGTGCAAATTTGTGTTTTCTGTACAGAAAGCGGGTGCCGATGCGTTGGAATTGAACTTGTCGTGTCCTCATGGAATGGGAGAGAGAGGAATGGGTCTTGCTTGTGGACAGGTGGGATGTCTGATGTGATTGATGTTGCTCTTGAATTGTTGATCATTTGTTGAGATGACCTGTTGTTGTACATTTATTTGGTGCTAAATATTTTGGTGTTGGAATTTGTCTGTGTGTTTGTTTGTTCGTGTGTCTGTTTATGTGTTTGTAATTGTGTGCTTGTGTGTCTGTCCTTGTATCTGTTTGTTTGTGTGCCTGTCCTTTCGTCTTCTCTTGTGTCTGTTTGTGTGTGTCTTTGTGTCTGTTTGTGTGTCTGTCCTTGTGTCTGTTTGTGTGTCTGTCCTTGTGTTTGTTTGTGTGTTTGTTTGTGTGTCTGTCCTTGTGTCTGTTTGTGTGTATGTCCTTGTGTATGTTTGTGTGTTTGTTCTTGTGTATGTTTTGTGTGTTTGTTCTTGTGTCTGTTTGTGTGTATGTTTGTGTGTCTGTCCTTGTGTATGTTTGTGTATATGTCCTTGTGTATGTTTGTGTGTCTGTTTGTGTGTCTGTCCTTGTTTATGTCTGTGTGTATGTCCTTGTGTCTGTTCTTGTGTCTGTTTGTCTGTCTGTCTTTGTGTCTGTTTATGTGTATGTCCTTGTGTCTGTTTGTCTGTCTGTCTTTGTGTCTATTTGAGTGTCGAGCTATCCTTGTGTTTGTTTGTGTCTCGCTCTTTATTTCCACTTGTGTGTCTGTCCTTGTGTGTGTTTGTGTGTATGTATGTGTTTGTGTGTTTGTCCTTGTGTGTGTTTGTGTGTCTGTCCTTGTGTTTGTCCTTGCATTTGTTTATGCTTGTTCTTGCCTGTTTGTGTGTCTGTTCTTGTGTATGTTTGTGTGTCTGTCCTTGTGTCTGTTTGTGTGTCTGTTTGTCTGTCTGTCCTTGTGTGTCTTGTTTGTCTGTCTTGTTTGTCTGTCTGTTTGTGTGTGTGTGTGTTATGTTTGTGTGTCTGTCCTTGTGTATGTTTGTCTGTCCGTCTTTGTGTATATCTGTGTGTCTGTCCTTGTGTCTGTTTGTGTGTCTGTCCTTGTGTCGGTTTGTGTGTCTGTTTTTGTGTCTGTTTGTGTGTCTGTTCTTGTGTCTGTTTGTGTGTCTGTCTTTGTGTCTGTTTGTGTGTCTGTCTTTGTGTCTTTTTGTGTGCCTATCATTTATAACTCAATTTACTGGTTTCTAGGATGAAGACCTCGTGAGGAACATCTGCCGTTGGGTTCGAGCAGCAGTCAGCATTCCATTCTTTGCTAAAATGACACCAAATATAACAAGCATTGTTGGCATTGCAAAGGCAGCCAAAGAAGGTGAGCATAACGATTTTGTCAGCAAACCTTTGTTCTTGTTCTTACTGTACAAAGAAAATTTTATGGATGGTTAAGTTACTAAAACTATAGCCATACTCGTCTCTATTGTAACTGTTTGTGTTAGCACTTGTTTGTAGGTTTTCATCTGTTTGTGTGTTTGTCTATCTGTTTATGTGTTTGTCCATCTGTTTGTGTGTTGTCTGTTTGTTTGTGTGTTTATCTGTCTGTTTGTGTGTTTGTTTGTCTGCCTATGTGTTTGTCCATTTGTTTGTATGTTTGTATGTCTGTTTGTGTATTTGTCCATCTGTGTGTGTGTTTATCTGTCTGTTTGTGTGTTTGTCTGTCTGTCTATGTGTTTGTCCATTTGTTTGTTTGTGTGTTTGTTTGTCTGTTTGTGTATTTGTCTGTCTGTCTATGTGTTTGTCCATTTGGTTGTATGTTTGTCTGTTTGTTTGTGTGTTTGTCTGTCTGTTTGTGTGTTTGTCTGTCTGTTTGTGTGTTTGTCTTTCTGTCTATGTGTTTGTCCATTTGTTTGTTTGTGTGTTTGTTTGTCTGTTTGTGTATTTGTCTGTCTGTCTATGTGTTTGTCCATTTGGTTGTATGTTTGTCCGTTTGTTTGTGTGTTTGTCTGTCTGTTTGTGTGTTTGTCTGTCTGTCTATGTGTTTGTCCATTTGTTTGTTTGTGTGTTTGTTTGTCTGTTTGTGTATTTGTCTGTCTGTCTATGTGTTTGTCCATTTGGTTGTATGTTTGTCCGTTTGTTTGTGTGTTTGTCTGTCTGTTTGTGTGTTTGTCTGTCTGTTTGTGTGTTTGTTTGTCTGTTTGCATGTTTGTCCGTCTGTTTGTGTTTTGTCCATCTGTTTGTGTGTTTGTCTATCTGTTTATGTGTTTGTCTGTCTGTCTATGTGTTTGTCCATCTGTTGTGTGTTTGTCTGTCTGTCTATTTAGTCATATATGTATCTGTGTATACAATTATTGACAAGGTGTCATGCCAGAGTTACAATTCACAATAGACAACTCAGTCCTTACCACGAATGTCACCATCTCGCACATTAGTCTAGCTCGCCCCCTCCACCCAGATGGGAGAGAGAGTCTAGAGACTTCATTTATATTTTACTTTAATTATAATTTATTTAATTAATTAATTAAATACAAAAATTGATATTTATTATCATGCAGGCGGTGCCACCGGCGTTACAGCTACAAACACTGTGTCTGGTCTGATGGGAGTGAACACGAAAGGTGTGGCTTGGCCGAATATTGGGAAGGATCAGAGAACGACGTATGGTGGTGTTTCTGGTAACGTGATTCGGCCGATTGCATTGCGTGCTGTGTCTGCGATTGGCAATGCTCTTCCTGGATTTCCTGTCATGGCAGCGGGAGGTGTTGATGCTGGCGATGTGGCTTTGCAGTTTATTCATTGTGGAGCTCCTGTTGTGCAGGTGAGGGTTGGGCTGGTGGATGGATAGAGAAATGAATGGGCAGATGGATGGGTGAATAGATAGACAGTGAGACTAACAGATGGGTAGATGGGTAGACAGAGTGATGGACAGACAGACAGACAGACAGACAAGACAGACAGACAAGACAGACAGACAAGACAGACAGACAAGACAGACAGACAGACAGACAGACAAGACAGACAGGCAAGACAGACAGGCAGACAAGACAGACAGACAGACAAGACAGACAGACAGACAAGACAGACAGACAGACAGACAAGACAGACAAGACAGACAGACAGACAGACAGGCAGGCAGACAAGACAGACAGACAGACAGACAGGCAGACAGACAGCCATTCCTTAGCAGACATCCTTCATGACACTAAAAATCTCCAACGCAAACTAAACTTGGACCGTACCAAGCATACACTCTCAACATTTCTACAAGGATTGGAGTCCACAGGAGATAAGGCTTGTCTGAGATCTCTGCAAAGGAGGGGTGCAGGGGCATGGCTGGATGCTATTCCCACTTCCACCAAGTTTGCACTTAGTTCTGGTGATTACTGTTTGGCACAACACTTGAGGTTGGGATGTTACATTGTAGTATGCAACTGTCGAACGGATCATTTAAGGCAATGCGAATGCGGACAATAGCCTTCTTACTTGCAAAACAGGGGCCCTGTTTGGTCACACAACGCCATCACTAGTGTCTGGACTGATTGTTTAACAACCCTTTCAATCCCTCATCATGTTGAGTTATTAAGAGATTGTTATGCTAACAGCAACTACCGACCAGACATTTCAGTTTTGGTATGATCTTGATATTTCACTGGCTTACCCTTGGAATCAAGATGTAATTGAAAGAGCAGCAGAGCAAGATGGGCTTGCAGCACAAGCCAGAGAAGAATTGAAAGAGCAAAAGTCTAATGACCAGGGTCGCAGAAGCCTGTTCGGCTCATGGTCAGACCACTTTTTAGGGTGAACGTTTACTGGCCTAATTCAGAGTCGTAGAAGCCATGCAGTCTGGTCACTTCAGTTTTGGTCGGAATATCTTTCAAAAATTGTACTTTGGACAGTCGACAATTGCCTGAAACTTCTGATTGAAAATATAAGTGATTAAATAGCTAATATATTTATAGTTGAAACGAAAGTAAATTATAGTATTTTTGACTTAATTGCTATTTACGCTGCCCATGGAGAGCACTGAGGTCATTGTGTAGCCACGTACTACAGCAATTATTGGTATTCAAGAACCCTTTGTATTAGATACCAGTTAGTATGCTTCTAGATCTCTTGGATCTTGGAACCACACCCTCTTAGCGCGCATTAGGCCGGACCATTTTAGAATGTTTCCATAAGGGCCTGAAGACGAGATACTAGCAGCAGGAGGACGGACAAAAACCAATCCCTTAGTTCTAGAGCACTTTGGGCGTTGGGGTCAGGAAGCTCACAAGTATCTCCATCAACTGTATGAGAAATCGGGCGACGATTTGGTAAGAAAAATGGAGGCCAGTTCAAGAATTATTGGAGGCGATGCTTATCAGTTGCTCTGCAATCATGTAATGCTAAAGTTTTGTCAACGATTATCCGTCGAGTCAAGAACATGCATTGACTGTATTAGAGATGCTTATTCACTACGACTTTGTTTCCGTTAATGTGACTTGTGTAACTCAACCCATGGGTCGATAACTCACTGTTTAGCTGTGGTGCCTTTCACTGATAGTCACTGTATGGTAGACTAGTGTTGATGTTGATTTATCATCACAACTGTATCATCATCTTACAGGTTTGCAGTGCTATACACAATCAGGATTTCACAATCGTTGATGACTACATCACAAGCCTTAAGACTCTCCTCTATCTTCAATCACTCGACGAGCTACAACATTGGGACGGTCAATCCTGCCCAACAGTGAGACACCAACAAGGCAAGCCGGTTCCCAAGCTGTCAGACTTGGTTGGCAAAGTAAGTCACTAAAATTGTTTTAGCTGTTTGAATGCATTAGAAGCATGCAAGAACATGTCAACGTTTGTTTGAGCAAACATGTGGTTAACTGTTTTTCAGTTATGTAATTGTATGATGTGGGCGTTTTTATTTTTATTTTTTATTTTTTTTATTTTTAATTTTCATTTTTTTATTTTCATTTTTTATTTTTTTTATTTTTTTCAAGAGTTGGTGCTTTGTCATTTTGAGGTGAGCTTGCTGAGATATGCTGTGTGCATTTATTGTGTTGTTATGCCCCTCCATAATGGGCAAGTGGAGTCTTTACCCCCTCTGGGCGCCCCACCAACCCGGCAGGTGAGCACAGCATGGTACATGTTTCTGTGTAGTCCACACAGCGATCAATGACTAGTCAATTCGATATAGATTGCAGGCATTACGGTGACTGCGAACTCGTGAACATCATGCCTAGTGGATATCAATGACCACCAGGAAAGCGCTGAACGTCATCATCAACAGATTGTTTGCCAGACCACAGAAACTCCCCAACGACTGAAACGAGTCATAGTCTCATGGATAAAGCTAGAGAAACATGAGAAAGAAAGACAGACAAGTTTCATAATTTACTGTCGTCACTGGGGTTTGAACCCCCAAACCATGGAGTGGTAGCCATTGTCGCTAACCACTAAGCCTTAGATTTATTATTATTTATTTATTATTTATTATTTATTTATTATTTTTATTTTTATTATTTTTATTTATTACTATTTATTTATATTTTTATTATTATTTATTTAATATTAATTTTATTTAGTTATTATTTATTATTTTTTATTTATTCTGGGATCTACTCGGATCCTTCGTAAAGTCATGTCTTCTTTCTAGACAACCGTGATGGTCTAAGTACTTCTGAAGCAGGGTTTGCTTCCGGTACTTGTAATAGACTTTACAAACCAGACTGATCTGGTTGAGCACGACAAGACATTATTTATTATTCTATTATTTATTATTATTAATTAATTAATTTAATTATTTGGTTTGTGTTCAGTACTGTTTGTCTACTTGTTGTACCTGACTGTCAGTCTCTGTTAATACGTATGTTTGTCTCTCTGTTAGTCACTAGTGCCATATTTCTTCATTTGTCCTTTGACTCTATTGTAAAATTGTGCATCACTGTACACTGTCTGTCTTCCTCTCATTTAGCATCTTCCATCGTTTGGTCCATACGTGGAGGAACGGAAGAGGATCATACGTCAACATAAAGAACAAGTTCCTCCTCTAGAACAATTCAAACCGGAAGTTCACAGACCAGCAATCACACCAAAGAAGCCTGTTCCGTCTGTGCAGGTAAGAAAACTTTTTGCTAATGTTTATCATCTCATCAGTTGTTTGTCTGTTTGGTTTTGTTTGTTTGTCTGTTTGTTTGTTTGTCTGTTTGTTTGTCTGTTTGCTTGTCTGTTTGTTTATTTGTTTGTCTGTTTGTTTGTTTGTGTGTGTGTTTGCTTGTGTGTTTGTTTGTTTGTTTGTTAATCTGTCTGTTTGTTTGTCTGTTTGTCTGTTTGTCTGTTTGTCTGTCTATCTGATTGTATGTGTTTGTTTGTTTGTCTGTTTGTTTGGCTGTTTGTTTGTCTGTTTGTCTGTCTGTCTGTGTGTCTGTTTGTTTGCCTGTCTATCTGTTTGTTTGTTCGTCTATCTGTTTGTTTGAGTGTCTGTTTTTGTCTGTCTGTTTGTTTGTCTGTTTTTGTCTATCTGTTTGTTTGTCTGTCTGTTTGTTTGTTTGTCTGTTTGTCTGTCTGTCTGTGTGTCTGTTTGTTTGCCTGTCTATCTGTTTGTTTGTTTGTTTGTCTGTTTTTGTCTGTTTGTTTGTTTATTTGTCTGTTTTGTCTGTTTGTTTGTTTGTTTGTCTGTTTTTGTCTGTTTGTTTGTTTGTTTGTCTGTTTGTGTGTCTGTTTGTTTGCCTGTCTATCTGTTTGTTTGTCTGTTTTTGTCTGTTTGTTTGTTTGTCTATTTGTTTGTTTGTTTGTCTGTTTTTGTCTGTTTGTTTGTTTCTTGTTTGTCTTTCTGTGTATATATATGCTTGTCTCTTTTACCTATTTTTGTTTACGTTTTATGTGTGTTTTATGATTTGTGATTTATCCATCACTCAGATTACCCATCTCTTGTCTCATTCTTTTCAAACATCCCAACATGTTTGTGTATTGCACTAGGATATGGTCGGTCTCGCCCTTTCTCGCATCACTGACTACAACAGCTTGGACAACAAACAGCAAGCAGTCGCAATTATCGATGAGGAAATGTGCATCAATTGTGGCAAGTGCTACATGACATGCAACGACTCTGGCTACCAAGCCATCACATTTGACCCACAGACTCACCTGCCTCACGTGACCGATGACTGCACGGGCTGCACCCTCTGTGTCAGCGTCTGTCCCATCATTGACTGCATTACAATGGTACCTCGCACCACTCCTTATGAGCCACGTCGAGGAGTCCCTCTTGCTGTACAGTCTGTCTCTTAAGTGTGTGTGTGTGTTGCAAGCCGAGACGGGAGACAACAGGAAGTAATGTGTGTGCTGTTTGATTTTAATATGCAAATTTGTTATTGCACAGACTGTGCGGTTTGTTTTGATTTTTGTACTTTGTACCTCACTAGCAAAAACTGTTATCCTCGGAGTTCAGACGTTGCGCGCAATTTTCTATAGTCCCGTATTCAGTATCCTCGGAGTTCCAAACTTTGAGCGCAGCTGCATTTCGTTAATTAATTAACAACAAGTACACAGATTATCAAATACAATAATTCGCATATAACATTCTTCCTGCTAGTAGGTTATTCTACTCATATTTTGACAATGTTATGATCGTGTCTTCTAACTGTAGCTCGGCTTGCTCCAGCTTCTTCACTGTCTTTCTGTGTCTCTCCAACTGTTGTTGCTCTGCCGGCGTCATCATCTCTTCCACCTCAGCCAAGTCTTCCTTACTCGCGTTACCCGACGTTCTCAGCGTCTCGGCGATCGTCTCACAGCGTTGAGACTTCTCGATGAGTCGCTCGTTCTTTTCCATCTCCACGTGACGACGACTAGTGAGGTTGGCAGCCGTTTCATAACACTGAGTGAGAAGTAGACGACGAACTTGCTCCAAGTTGACCGTGAAGAGGTAGAATGTCCTTGAGGGGGCGTGGTCACCACTTCGGGGTATTTCCTGCACGGTGACAAAATTCTCGACGAAGAGTTTATATAGCAGCTCCTTTGATTCTTTCGCTGGAATCATCGCCAGCTCTCCCACCTGCTTCTGTTCTAAGTGTTTCTTAGCAACGAGAAGACGAAACACCCGGAGACTTCGAGATCCAAATCGTTCCCTAACAACACTCTCAATCGTTTGCTCACAAAGCGTTTCCTTCATTCCACCAACGTTGATGGCATACGTGCCGCCGCCTTGCTCTCCCACTTTGATGAGAAATCGTGTGGAATCGTTGGTTAAAATGCTGAGGTATTGATTCATCTCGTCACGAGACAGCAAAGGGACGGCAGGCAGATGCTGGAATAGTTCGAAACTCGATACACTGGCTGTTGTTTCGCCGAATTGAAACTCGAGTGGCTTGGATGACGTCATCGATAGAATCGTTTTGATGATGACTGATGCGATTGGATCAACTTTCTGTTGGACTGCACCGACGATTGCCTGGTGAAGAAAATGTCTATGAAACTGGCTGAAATTGAGGTGATAGAATATGCCACCGTCGTCTAATTGGAGTGGGGTGGTGTCCTTGGATGTGATTGGTTGATTGAGTTTGCGACGTTTTGCTGCCGGTTGTGATGAGTCGGCGGTCGAGTTTGT
Organism: Corticium candelabrum; assembly: GCF_963422355.1. Classification (NCBI taxonomy): domain Eukaryota; kingdom Metazoa; phylum Porifera; class Homoscleromorpha; order Homosclerophorida; family Plakinidae; genus Corticium; species Corticium candelabrum. Next base: position 7,518,524 of record NC_085094.1, read on the forward strand.
TTTCTCTTGAAGAAATGATGTGATGGCAGTGGGGAGTTCAAATGGATTGTGTGACTGAACAGAAGCCGCACACCCTAACAACAGACAGTGACACACACACACACACACACACACACACACACACACACACACACACACACACCACACCACACACACACCACGCGTGCACACACACACACACACAAATACACACACACACACACACACACACACACACACACACACACACACACACACACACACACACACACACACACACACACACACACAAACACACCACACCACACACCACGCGCGCGCGCGCACACACACACACACACACACACACACACACAACCACCTTTACCAACTTTCGCCGGAAACAAACAAACCAAAAAATTAACGAACTTCCGGCGAGAGCGGCGAGCAGGTCTGGCTGCGCGAGGCTACACACCTTGTTCATCTACTTCCGGCGGGACATGCCGACAAGGCGCGAACAACATCTTCATTTCAATCAACTTTCCACACATTTCTATCGTCTCCTCGTCCACCTCTCTCACACTCCTCTCGTCCCCGTCCTCTCGTCTCTCCCTCACTCTCTCCATGACGTCACCAATCCTCACCCTCCCATGCTGCAACACATCAGCCACAACCAACTCTCCTCTAGCGCCCAACATTGTTCTCACAGCCTCGAGATAACGCGTAAAACGTGAGCGGTAGAGTAGTTCTCTCACTCTAGTCGCGTAGAAGATCGTACCTCGAGAATTGGCTTTGTAATCGACGACGCCATGTTGGATGAGTGTGCAGAGTGACTTTTTTAGTTGATTTCTGCTGTCGACGCCTTTCGTTGAGGTGAGATCTTGTAGTGATAGAGATGTTTGAGTGATTAGCTTTTCGATGAGGGCGCTGCAGAGCTCGCCGAAGTGTTCTCTTGTGTACCACACAGCAAGACGTTTCTCGGATGTACTCATTGAGCCTCGCGTTTCCAGACGTAGCCAGTTCCCGGATAAAAATAATTTTACCGCCAGCCACTCCCTTTTTGCCGCGGGTGTGTCTTCGTCGCTTGAATCATCAGAATGTGATCGGTGCCGCCTTTGGTCAATACGAGATCAACAATGCTACCTTTATATAAAGTCATTAGAGATGTCATATGGAGCCTTTCCACAATTGTTGTTGTCATTCCATTCCCATTGTTTGTTAAGCTGTTACCAACATGAACATACACATTTTCACCTCTATCATCTATAGGGATAATTCTAACACGTGACACAAGATATGCCTTTTGCAAGTCAACTCGAAGCCAAGGATTCAAGGAAGATTTTGTAGCAGCACAATCAGTACCAACAAGTGTCGGTCCAGTAACATCTTTTGGATTGCCATCTATAGCCTTTGCAGCAACAAACACAGAATTGTAGACTGAACTCATGATCACTGTTACTCCAAGAGATTTAGCTAGATTGGTTGCCATACCTACATCACATAAACATTACACATAAAGTCACAAGTATGACTTCCACCATAACAGTAATCATACAAGATGTGACTATGCAGATCTCAGGCAATGGTCCTCTACACATCTGACCACTCATTGTAGCTGCTTGACTAATCTGCCGAGTTCTGGTGCCATTTCCACATTCAACACTACATGAACTCCAACTACCCCAAATGCAATCCACTGAAAACACAACACAAGACAGTCAATAGAATATTGCCCAATCAAAAAGTTTGCACTAATTTGATAAAATCATTTCAGAAATTGTGCTCAATAATTATTGCATTGTGTTATAAATTAAGTCAAACATTGTTCTTATAAATATACAAAATATAAACATTTGATATTATACAATAGTTTTCTAACAAGTTTCTATTAAAAGTTATACTGCAGTCGTAATGACCATTAAATCTCAAAAAGTCAAAGTAAATTCATACTTTATATCCCCACCTGACTAGCACTTTTGGAACTACATATACATATGCTCAACACTGCACCTTCATGTAATAAACCATCATAATGCATTAAACTCTCTGTTTTAACTTTCTAAAATTTTGGTAACTTCTAGTTGTATTCATGGTTCGTTTACGATGATGTTGATATTCAAATACGGTAATTATTACAAAAGATATTGAAATCTTGTTTCTAATCTTATGTTAAATTAATTAAAATTAAAATTTAATTAACAACATTGATAATACTTGAAGCAAATAATGTGCTACAAACAATAGAATATGGTTTCATGACGGAACGTGAAAACCAGAAAACAAGTCCAGATAATTCAACAAACTGTATGTGTTGCAGCCTTACCCACATGAACATTCAGTGTAAATGACTTTGACACTACAGAGCCAGTAGTTGCAGTATATTGACATGTATACAAACTATTGAAAGAGACACTAGCTGACTTGATGTAGAGCAGCTGCACACCATTCTCATACACCTGATATACACCAGTAGTCTGTACACTTGAAGATGGTACATCATTGGTTGTGTTGTGTTTCCATTGCAAGAGAGCATTAAAGTTGGTCACATCAGGACTGACACCACAATCAATAGGATTAGAGTAATCTTGATTATCATCAACTGCCACACTTGTTCCTTCAATATACATGTTATTGTCTAGAATAGCAATCTCCAACTCTACAACAACAAGACACTTTACTCTTCATTCAACACCTACCTACACCACAACATCATCTAACCATAGTTGAAAGCCATCTCACACACATGAACAAAGTGATTTGTCACTATTCTCTGTAAATTAATGTATCTTCCCCAAACTGATGAGTTGCAAGGAACATTTCTCCAAATCAGAGAGTCGGGAGCCTTTCCACATTCATGTTTGTCATTCCCGTTGTTTGCTAAATTGTTACCAACATAAACATAGACACTTGTATGTCTACCAGAATAAAGAACAGCTTGAACACTTGAAACAAAGAATTCCTTCTTCAAGTCAACACGAAGCCAAGGATTAGTAGATTGAGCTGTAGCAGCACATAATCCAAAACAAGGGTTCAAATTGCCATCTATTGCTAATTCGGCATTTAAGCAAGCTGGTGCAATCCTTTGGGGTATGAAGACTGAATTCATAGTAACTGTTGCTCGTAAACTAACAGCTAGATTGGTTGCCATACCTACATCACATAAACATTGCACATAAAGCAACAAGTGTGACTTCCACCATAACAGTAATCATACAAGATGTGACTATGCAGATCTCAGGCAATGGTCCTCTACACATCTGACCACTCATTGTAGCTGCTTGACTAATCTGCCGAGTTCTGGTGCCATTTCCACATTCAACACTACATGAACTCCAGCTACCCCAAATGCAATCCACTGGAAACACAACACAAGACAGTCAATCACATAGTTATTCTGCTCTTATTTCTTAATTAAATTGATTACCAATGTTCTAACACTAAGTTTGTAACAAATATAGATATGAATAAATTATTTAAGATATCAAAGTCATTGCAGATTGCAGGTTAAACTACACTGTAGTAATCACACTTTGCAAAGTGAGCTTCAATGTCTACAAATTGTTATTCTACAAAACTCTTCTAATTAGTAACTCGTGCTATAATAATATATCACACACAAGAATATGGAAAAGCCTTCAAAAGTACCATAAGTTGCACCTGCTTTGTTGGCAGTGTTCATAACCTAAATATCACGACTCGTAATTAAAGCTGTTTGTTACAGCTATGAGCCTTCTGAAAACCATGATAAAAGTGTCGTGAAGAATTACGAATCAGACGACATTTCCCTTTTCAGTGCACTACTTGTAAACTCTATCTAAAGTCATACAAAGCGACTGTCGTTTAATGTGACCACAAGTTAGTAAATGGTCTGTAGTCATCAGAGTATAGTACAGTAACGAAAGTTATCTCACATACAGAACATAAATATCACTTATAGTTACACAATGTTAGGTTCCCATATAAATGTTGTATGCTACGAAAGTGATTGATTATGTGTTAGCAGTTGCAGACAGGTAAGTTCTATTGTTTATGTCCAACAAGATCTGGCAATCACAAACATGAATTACACTGTTCTGGTTATAAACTTTTTCATGAACGTTTGGCAAATCTTCATCCATTGTCTCTGCTTGCCAGGTACAGCAAATCATAAATACTGCTCAGTGATTGAACTCCATTGAAAGCATGGCATATTTCTGAGTGTGACAGACATAGTCCACCACACATCCATCATACATTTTGAGTACTCTACTCATACATCTTGTACGCATTCAAATTTTGATATCTAAGCTGGATTAATATTAAATTAATAAAACACTAAACCTATAAATTTGATAAATTTCTAAAATTTGTGCTCACATTTGATAATATTGCAATTCATTAGATCCTCACGCTAGTCACCCTGCGCGCGCTAAGAGGGTCTGTAAAGTCGGATGGAAACATAAAATAGATTTCATTAATTAAATTTTAATCTGAAACTCAAAATGTGCAAAGCACACTTCCTCGCTTGACAAGTAGAAACCACTGGTTTGGCAATCACTACAACATTGAGCTGACCCCAGGTACGTCATTGTCACTTCCGTGTTATTTTCAACATCGATATCGGTCAACACTATTGTTGGAATAACCAGAGACCGACGTCTTACACACTATTCGACTCATAATAACTCCCTTAGTCTCGCTCACTTCGCGATACGACCTTCGTAGCATTTGAAATGACCAAACAAAAGCCTGGATGTTGTATAATGTCGTACACATCAATAGCCAACAGTTTATGAATTAGAGCGCTATTTTGCATGAAAACAGGCGTATCAATTACTAAAACAATTTTTACTGTAATTGGGTATCTAGTCTTAATTAAATCCGACCTATAGCTGTTAGCTAGACTAATTGATATACTTTGCTGCTAGAGAAGAATGTACTTCCGGGTAGCCTATTTCAAGATGTCAATCATTCACGTATGTAAAAGATAGTTGATGTAGAACTACAGCGACATCTGCAGCAGCTGCACGGACATAGCAAGAAATAGGGTTTTTCTGCAGCTGTCACCTAGCTGATATACACGAATGTACATGCAGTGTGATTCTTACATGTTACAGCAGCTTACCTGCGCAGAGGCTGTGCAGAGAAGAAAGGAGTGCGGACAGCAGCAAGACTTCCTTCATCTTGCGTTAAAAAATCACTGACCTAGGGACCGAATGTCCTCTTGAGCCGGAACTTTGCGGGAGGGACCTTCCTGTCTATGCATGTCGACAATTAATTAATACAAAAATATAATGCAATGGCGTTTGATCAAGGATGTCCGAGTAATTAAATTAAATATGTCCATTGTGTAAGCTCTATCATATTGAAACTCGTCGTTTCATTCTGACAACGCCAAAGCTGCACTGCTTTATGTAGATACAGATAGGTAGTGTGGGACTACACATGGTGTCAGAAGTGCGATAAAGCAAAGCCAGAATTTGCCTCATCTTTCACATATATTTATTTGCTGCAAACACCTCTAACACAGCTGAAATTGATACAGTGTGTTGATTATAGATTATCATGCATGTAATATACTGTGTGTACTTTAATGTTTTATGTCCTTTAGTCGATTAATAACTTCTTGTATTGTTATTATGACTTGATGGACATTAATAGTTTACACCAGCTAGGTTTTTAGGTCCAATGAGATAGTAATGACGGACGCACGCTATACAATTCAGTAGACGTTAGATTCTAAGTTGGTTTGCAATAATAACTAAATGCTGATGTGAGCACTAAATGTGAATAAACAAGTTGCATGGCAACTTTTAACGCTGCACTGAAGGATTTTCATATATAGAGAAAGTCAGATAATAGTACCTACTTAACATGTTAATTAGTATACACCATTGTGAACTTTAACTTGTAAAACTGTTTGTTTCTTTTCTATTATGAGATTATTATTGTTGTTGAATACAATTTTTCTAGTCTGCAAACTAAAAATGAAACAACAACAACGTTTCTAATCTTTGCATGTATACAGTATAGCTAATTATAGTACACGTATTCTGATTTTCTGGCTTTAATTATTATACATACCATGACAACCTCATGTTTAGAAACTCTGACACGACCTGAAGGGCAACTTAGGCACCATAAAATTATAAAAGTTGAGTACAAGCTGAACAACATCTATGCAGCCACTAATGAACAAAGGCAGAAATGAGTGACTAAATGATCTTCCTGTACAATGCCTTTACAACACAGTAGAAGATATGTGATTAGAAATACAGTGTACAATGTACTATAGATAGTCACAAACAATACAAAATTATTCTTCTCACTTCTAGCTAACCCTTCATACAAACTAGCTACAAACAACCCAATAATTAATGGCCATGTCAAACATATAGATCAGAACACAAACACTAACAAATGCATTTTAAACCTGAAAACAGCCAAGTTATTACCAGAGAGTTTTCTCCATTATTACATTGAGATTAAAGTGCCGATTCATCATCCACACTCTCATACAACGCTTCCTCGTTTATCCTGTTGTGCTGACCTGCACTGGTTCCAACCTCTTCATATGCAGTTGATTCAGCACCACTGCCTGCACCTGTAAGAGCAAATCTGATGTGCTTATCTACAATATCATAAAGTAATCCTCTGGTACAGGTCAGTACTACACTTGAGTGTCCATATAGTTATTATTTAACCTTAAGTCCAAAGATTCAGTAACACATACAAGACAAAACAACTCAAAAATGTTAGAATTGTATTGACTTACTCTAGACTAAACAATTTCAAAAGTGAAAACACCTGCCTTTCTAATTACTCTATAGGTTTCAAGTAAAACATAAAGTTATCTACACTCATTGATAACCGTTAATTAATAAAGATTTCAGAGCCAATTCACTCCTTGCACTCTGCACCGGCCCAATAGCATATACCTCATAGGCCCTATATATATATATATATATATATATATATATATATATATATATATATATATATATATATATGTAGCCAAAATTGTGTAGTCATGGTCACTAAATCTTGTAGCTACTAGCTGTTCTATCACAAAACATTACTAGCTGTAGTGTCGACATGTTAAATCTCTGACTGCAAATTATTAAACCCTGAGAGACAGGAAGTCCTTCTACCATGCAGCCTATAATTAACTAGACATGAGATGTTGCCTCTGTAGTAAACTAAGGTGAATGTATTGTCTAGCCACATACATTCATATAAGCATTAGACGTGTCAATGCTCTTTGTGATTCAGTTGATAACAACGATTACTATTAGTAGATATACTTTCACTAATTGCTGATGATCACAGTACTATATCACAGTCTATCGTTTACAAATGTTTCAATAAACATAACAAAACAAAGTCTTGGTAAGTAGAATCGGACGTCATGTCAATATTCTCACCTGTAGCAGCATAGGAGCTATTAACTGTCACTATCTCATTGCTTGCCTCCACAAGTTCACTTGTTCCAGATGTTGCTTTATTAGTAATGACGCTTTCATATGTGTTAGTCTCTGATTTCATCTCATTTCTATGGATAGTGCACTTGTTCCTCCTGCATGTCACACATGTTAGCTTAGAAGTTAAATATTACAAATATTTGTAACTTAAATATTTCACCTCACAAAAACAAAAACTACGATGATTAGCACAAGAATGATGACACTTAGTGTAACAGCAACTGCAATGATCAACACAGAATTTGATGATCCTCCAGATGATGACTCATTCTCTGACTCATTATCTGCAGACGCAGTTGTATACCCTACATACAAACAAACATTACATGCAATTTAACCGAATCAGTAACCAAATACAGCTTATCATCTATATGTGCATGTATACAGTATACAGCAAAATATTTGTCTCACTTATAGCCTTACTGACTGATAAGAACTCCTGCATCTATTATGCACAAGACAATTGCAAACTAATTAGTAAATTACAATATATATTAACCAGTACATACCCCATTATCTCCAATCCCAATGACGCGGATATAAACCAGATATGACTGTCCTGCCTGTAGTGGTCCATTTGTGTACTCTATACTTCCAGCAGACACCACTGAACCATTTCCAATTATAAACTGACGTCCAACTATGTTCTTCTTGTAGTAATCATATTCATATCGAGCTGCCACATACCAGATCCTATTCTTGTCATATGGTTTAATAACAGGTGGTATATTAGCTGCCTCATCACCAACAGATCCAGTCACATCTTCGTGCACAATAAAATCAACATACCTACAACAAGTCAGATTAGAGTCTCGCGTGCAATTTAATAAAACATATGCCATGCAGCACTTTATTGGACCATTGGAATCATCAACACTTGGAGGCACCAATGTTATAGTTGTTGCTGATGGTCTTGTGTCACCAATTAATGGTTTATCCGGTTTAAGAGGAGGAGACCGAAGAGTTTGCACTTGAATAACGTTGCTAGGCAAACTTTCTGAGTTAAAGTTGGCATTGTTTGTAACTGACATGTATATGAAGTATGTTGTGTATGGACTAAGATTCATCAACGTGTATGTATTTCGACTAATGGAAATGTCAGGAGACGTGTCATATCGTAAATCATCAGTGCTATAGTAAACCTACACACAAAAAGGCTTGAAAGAACAAAACAGCAAATGCAAAATTAACCGTGCATGTACTGACTGTATAAAAGCGAAGGATGCCATTTGAGTTAACAGGAGAATCCCACTGAATAGTAACAGAACTTGACATCACACTTGAATTTCTCACATGCTGAGGTGCAGTTGGTGCTGGATATACAAAAACAACCAATACATAGACAGTTTAGTACCAAACTTGGTGTATCTGCTAACTAAATAACAATTTACTTATTGCATGTGCTGCTACTCTTATTGATGCTGCTGGTCCAACACCAATGGTGTAGGCTTGAACTGTGACATCATAATATGTCGATTCTTTCAAGTTGCTAATCACCTGGCTAAGCCCTTTTACTCGATTTAAAACCATTTTAGTTCCACTTCGGTCTGCTAGCATGTATTCAACAATGTAATATCGAACAATTCCATTTGGTGTGGCGGGTTCCCTCCAACTGACATTAACTGTATGTGGTGGATCAGGAGTAAATGTCACGTCACGTGGTGCTGTTGTAGGAGCTGCAATGAACCACATAAACAGTCAGTACAAGTTAGATGATACCCACCAATATCATACCATGATGTAGTACCCTAGCACTAATACACTACTGTATAAATACTGTTTTTGTCATTACTCTATATTGCTCTGTTAGCAAATCTTGATCAACTTAGGGCACATTTGATTGACCTCTTCCAGAACAAGAAAAAATCTCTCAGACGAATATTCGATTGATCACTGACTTCTGGAAACTCTTCCAGCTTCTTCCACTTCTTCCAGCTCCTGGCTGGAAGAGTACTGAAAGAGAGGTGTGGTTACACTTTTTCTGCATGCTCATGCAGTGAACAACAATACAGAGTTGTCACACTAATAAGAAACAAACAACTGAGTATGCACATGCAGTTGTACGGCTCTTCCAGAGAGAAAACGTCAATCGCTCGATTGACTCCAATCTTTTGGTCTCTTCCAATTAAGTGTCTTCCAAAGTTGAAGTCTCTTCTGAAAGAGGTCAATCAAACACGCCCCATAATTGAAGTTTTGAATACAGTGTCTAAATACGCATGTTGCATATAGTACAAACTTACCATCTTCTGCTGTGTTGGCAACAATGGCAGTACTTCTTTGTCCTTCCAACACTTTACCATCATGAGACCGAACATTCACTGCTGCCACCTCAACACTGTATTGTGTAAATGGAGTGAGCATTGTCAAATTGGCCAATGTGGTTGTTACTCTCAATCGTTTAGTGTCTCGCATTTGACGAAGACCAACTCGTTGATAGTACACAAAATAGTACACGGGTCCATTGGGCTGATCAGGTGGTGACCAAGACACAACAAGCCAGCGAGAAGCATTTTGTGATAAACTGACTATACTGGGAGGACCAGGATCTGATAAAATATGAAAACAAATGATTGACAATACTAAACAAAAATAACAAAACTTACAGTCTTCAGCGGTAGTATTTGTAACAACATTATTAAATGATGACTCCCCAGGTTCATAACCATATTTGTTCCTAGCTGTTGCTCTAAAATTGTATGATTTAAATGGTTCAAGGCCATCAATAACAAAGAGTTGAAGAATAGTAGCATCAAACTCTCTTGACTTCCATGTCATACCATTGCCATTCAACCGATATTCTATCCGGTATGCAGTTATAGAAGAATTTCCATTTTTTGGACAACTAACTGTAACATTCATACTTTGACCATCAAAACTTTGGGTTGAAACTACATTACATTTCTGTGGAGGACCTAAAACAAGCATACCAAGCTTAACAAGCACAAAGTGTATAAATAGAATAAATAATTATATTCACCTTCAACTGTCAAGTCAACTGATGTCTCATTAGATTCAGTACCAGCCTCTATATTGTTTGTGGCAATACACGTGTATGTGCCACCATGTTCAAACTTCACAGATGAGATAGACAATGAAGGACCCGTTGTTGTTAAACCATGTGGTTGCTTCCATTGAAACGATGGAGTTGGATTACCATCAGCAGTACAAGTTAGTGTTATGCTTTGTCCTTTCACACCTACTGGCTGAGACCTTGCAATTTTAACTGATTCTGGAGCATCTAAAACAATATCCATCAACCTACAAACTTATAATTGTAAAAAATTGTTATTAAACTGACATTTGACATTCAATGTTATAATTAGAGAATATGGACTAAAACCATAATCATTCTGTGCTCTACATTTGATCAATCCTGCGTCAGAACGTTTTAGAGACCTAAATTTAAGTGTCCCAGTAAAGGTGCCTGATCCATCATGATTAGTTGAAATGAGTATGTTTGAGCTTGAAGCAATAGCTGACTCTGATCCACTCTCTTGTCTGTACCATTTGATTTTCATACCATTAGGCACACCAACATACTGCAACGCAGAGCAAGTCAACTCTAAAGATGTTGACTCATCACCAGAAACTGGTGACTGACGATTCATTGTCGGTATACCTAAAATCAAAACAAAAGGTTATGACAAAAATAACAATCACTGTAAGCTAAGCTGCTGTACAACTATGTAACGTTTACTTCCAGTTAAACTGTTCTAAATTTGACTAGATTACTTAAAGCAATCACTATCTGAAAGGTACAGTACAGTACTATCCAGCTACTAGCAGGTAGATTGTCAGATCTATTACACTTGCTTAACTTTCATCAATGTCACAGCCCTGTTCCATAATGCATTAATATTAATGGTACTGGTGCAAAGATGAAAACACCACAAGTCTGTCAGCAACAGAATACAAAATGCATACTTGCACTCGAGAATTATTCTGTAGTTGCTTAACAATTAATATTAATACCAAAAACAAAGTCAGAATCTAGCAGTCTTTATGAATTAATTACACGTTACCTCAAGCAGCTCTCTTTTAGAAGACTCCTGGAAACACTACATTATACCACAAACATTGACAGTAAAATCGGGTTAACATTCATCAGGGCATGTTATGCGTGCTGTACATAGTTAGATGCTTTGATTCATTTACATACTACACTAATGAGGATGCATGTAGTCCTTTTCAAATTATAACAAACAAACAAACCAATCTTTACCGAATGTGATCAGCCATGACGAAAAAATCAAAGTATGTTTGACGTTCCTCTCTTACCCACAAGATATGAGTCTAGAACAGCTACTAAATTCAACACCTTATACTACTAATACATAACCATGGTAGCCAACTACCAATAAACTCAAGAACAGGAAGACATGAGCTAATACTATGACAATAAGTGAATTGACAATAATATTCAACTATCTCATAAATGTTTGCAACTTCTGCATCATTGGTCATTGGTCTAAGCCATATTGTTATCCCTAGTCGCTTCCATGCATGCCTTCGGTAACAAATGATGTTTTCAGTAATCAACAAGAGATAGTGTTTTAGTCTCGCAGCAAAATTAATTAAAGGTGTGTGTGTGAGTGTGTGTGCACTTGAATGTGTGCACATGTGTGCTGAAATCAAAACTGACATCCTACTGTTACTTCACTTCATATTACAAGCATTACATTAGAACCACACTCAATAATCTGATACATCAAGCTTACAATAATAACATGCTGCTCTAGAACCTGATTGGCTCTCCAAAGTAATAAAAATTAGGAGACTTCACAAATCAGACTTACATGGCGGTTGGTTGCTGTCACAGTCCTCAGTTGGCGACCCCACACAGTCCATTCCATTGTGCTGCTGAAGACGTGCCTTTGTACGAGCACGAGTTCCAACACCACATGATGATGTACAACTTCCCCACTGGCCCCACACACAATTTACTAGAAACAACAGTCAGTTACTATACAACACTAAACACCATTCTGTTTCCAAAGTTATACCATTGATGTTCAGTGTAAATGACTTTGCCACTATAGAGCCAGTAGTTGCAGTAGATTGGCATGTATACACTCCAATGTCAGAGGCACTAGCTGACTTGATGTAGAGCCGCTGCACACCATTCTCATACATCTGATATACACCAGTGTTCTGTACACTTGAAGATGGTACATCATTGGTTGTGTTGTGTTTCCATTGCAAGAGAGCATTAAAGTTGGTCACATCAGGACTGACACCACAATCAATAGGATTAGAGTAACCTTGATTCTCATCAACTGTCACACTTGTTCCTTCAATATGCATATTATTGTCTAGAATAGCAATCTCCAACTCTACAACAACAAAACATGTTACTCTTCATTCAACACCTACCTACACCACAACATCATCTAACCATAGTTGAAAGCCACCTCACATACTTGAAGAATGTGATTTGTCACTATTCTCTGTAAATTAATGTATCTTCCCCAAACTGGTGGACTGCAGTTAACATCTCGCCATATTGCATTAGAGGAAGGGCCATCATATGCAGCCTTTCCACAATTGTTGTTGTCATTTCCACTGTTTGTTAAGCTGTTACCAACATAAACATACACATTTTCACCTCTATCACCTATAGGGATAATTCTAACACGTGACACAAGATATTCCTTTTGCAAGTCAACTCGAAGCCAAGGATCGTCAGACTTCATTGTACCAGCACAATCAGTACCAACAAGTTTCTGTCCAGTAACATCTTTTGGATTGCCATCTATAGCCTTTGCAGCAGCAAACATAGAACTGTAGACTGAACTCATGGTCACTGTTGCTCCAAGAGATCGCGAGGCACCTAGACTGGTTGCTGTGCCTACATCACATAAACACTGCATGTAATGCAACAAGTGTGACTTAATTCCACCATAACAGTAATCATACAAGATGTGACTATGCAGATCTCAGTTGATGGTCCTGTACACATCTGACCACTCATTGTAGCTGCTTGACTTATCTGCCGAGTTCTGGTGCCATTTCCACATTCAACACTACATGAACTCCAACTACCCCAAATGCAATCCACTAGAAACACAACACAAGACAGTCAATACAATATTATTCATTCAACAACTATCACTAGACTGGTTCTGTAATCAGTACAATTTACTTCAATATTAATGAAGTTGACCGCAAGTTACAGAAGGCACAACAAGACCTCAACACTCATCTAAAACTCAAATCAAAAATATTCCTATAAAAGGCTTAATTAAACCTGTGCTAAGTGCCCTACAAACTACTTCGTAAATTTCAAAAATTATCTGCTGCCCTAATATATGTTCTCCAAAATAAACACTAAAGATTACTGTCATACGTACCTAACTGCATTAGAGAATTGACAAGAGATGATAATTATACAAAGTCACTATATATTTTGATTTCAGTACTCTACATTAACATCACTCGTAATACACTACTGGGTTGTAACCATCATGCCCACTAGTTGCAATACCGCGTAGACACGAGACAGCCTGTACTTAAATGGAGCAACGTGCCAGGTTGTAAGACATTTGTGAACACAATAGGTTAACCAGAGTGGTCAGCTCACACGCTTAACTCCGACAAGTGGGGTGAACCCCAAGAGGTCACTCAGGGTGACATTGGAGAATCAACGCCCATTAGAACCACCATGTACTCAAGCCCAAGAGGTCAGTCAAGTGGACGCTGGAAACTGTCTCACCCCACTTGAGCCCAAGAGGTCAGTGGAGTTGATGTTGGAGGCTCAACACACCATCACAGAACCCATTCCATTTAATGACAAACATGAGACAACTGGCTTGCGCCAAAGATGTTAGT
>NC_085094.1:7542769-7567769 GCF_963422355.1 Corticium candelabrum
ACTAATGCTGATTATGCACGTGTGAAATTCTCCTGGCGGCTAAGTGCACACCAGAGAAGTACTTAATTAAGCTATGAGCGTAAAAAAAGGACACCACAATAAGTGGTAGATGACTTTGTGAGAAACTCGCTCTAAACAGGCTGAATTGACTTCCGGTCTGTCATTTACACATTTACCAGTGCCATATTGCAAAGATTTAGTGCAAGCACTTTTAGACCTTGTTATAGTATTGCCATGAAACACTTGCTGTGTAAACATTTATCTAGTGCCCATGAGTACAACTGTAAATACCAAAATCTGTGTTGTTCATAAACAGTAGGTCTAAGGTTCATAGCAAAGAGAAAACATTCCAATGCCCAACAAACCATTATATAGGTAGTAACTTCCACTTGTTCATAAAGAACACCACACAGTATTTCCCTTGCAGATCAAACCACATTAGCAATGCCTATACCCAGCAGTCGATAGATGGCTCTCATTTACATAATGCTCTTATCTGTATTTCGACTAGCTAAATGCATAAACATGGCAGGAGCTCAAATGAGTTTCTACAAGTTTGGTCCAGATAAGAATAAAGGTGTTAGAGAGAATTGCAAACACAATAGGATGGACAAACAAATAGACAGACAGACAGACAAACAAACAAACAGACATAATAATAAGGACAGACAAACAATTCATCATTACAATACTATTGCACAGTTGAAACCACAAAACAAACTCAAAGCATCCCGCTAACTATTATATCACATGTATGCATGTCTTACCCACAATAACATTCAGTGTAAATGACTTTGACACTATAGAGCCATTAGTTGTGGTATATTGGCATGTATACACTCCACTGTCAGAGGCACTAGCTGACTTGATGTAGAGCCGCTGCACACCAGTCTCATACACCTGATATACACCAGTAGTCTGTACACTTGAAGATGGTAAATCATTGGTTGTGTTGTGTTTCCATTGCAAGAGAGCATTAAAGTTGGTCACATCAGGACTGACACCACAATCAATAGAATTAGAGTAATCTTGATTCTCATCAACTGCCACACTTGTTCCTTCAACATTCATATTATTGTCTAGAATAGCAATCTCCAACTCTACAACAACAAAACATTTTACTCTTCATTCAACACCTACCTACACCACAACATCATCTAACCATAGTTGAAAGCCACCTCACATACATGAACAATGTGATTTGTCACTATTCTCTGTAAATTAATGTATCTTCCCCAAACTGGTGGGCTGCAGCGAACATCTCGCCATATTGCATTAGAGGAAAAGCCATCATATGGAGCCTTTCCACAATTGTGGTTGTCATTCCCATCATTTGTTAAGCTGTTACCAACATAAACATACACATTTTCACCTCTATCGCCCATAGGAATAATTCTAACACGTGACACAAGATATTCCTTTTGCAAGTCAACTCGAAGCCAAGGATTTAAGGAAATTGTTGTAGCAGCACAATCAGTACCAACAAGTGCCTGTCCATTAACATCTTTTGGATTGCCATCTATAGCCTTTGCAGCAACAAACACAAAACTGTAGACTGAACTCATGGTCACTGTTACTCCAAGAGATTTAGATAGATTGGTTGCCATACCTACATCACATAAACATTGCACATAAAGCAACAAGTGTAACTTCCACCATAACAGTAATCATACAAGATGTGACTATGCAGATCTCAGTCGATGGTCCTGTACACGTCTGACCACTCATTGTAGCTACTTGACTAATCTGCCGAGTTCTGGTGCCATTTCCACATTCAACACTACATGAACTCCAACTACCCCAAATGCAATCCACTGGAAACACAACACAAGACAGTTAGTAGAACATTACTCATTCATCAAACTTTGCAGTTAAAATTATGATTGAACTAATGATATATTACAGGCATTGCTGCCAGTTTAGTGATAGCTCTAACGTTCACAGATAGCATAACATGCACTCAACACTCAACTAACAAAAGCTGTGCTACGCGGGCTGCATACAACTATGTAGGCTATACAATGACTCAGTGTTCAAAATAACTGTCAGACATCAAACATTTCTGTACACTTTCAACCTTTCTCCTTCCAAAGCTGCTACTGAGGAAACAATTTGTCTAGACCTTTTACCACACTCGCTCAATTATTATCCCAGAACTCAAGTAAGCCCCCATGGCTGAGACTCTAAGATTGTCACACTTCTTAGTCTTTACTTACTGCTAATTGGCATTTTTCCCAGTCACTGTTGGCTAGATTTGGTAATATTTAACGTGCATGCATGCCTGTTGACCATGTTAATCGAAGGTTTTAGATACCAGCATAGAAGATTTATGTTTCTATATTTTACTAAAAAATCCTTCTAGATTCTACTATATTTTACTAGTGGTGATGGTATGAAGCTCTAGTGTAGTAGTTAGATCCCTCCATTCATACATATCTGTCATCAACAGCCTATTAAGCAAGCAATTTTAGTAAGCAATTAGTTCCCATCATTAGATGGCGAGCAGAACGACATCAAAACACATACCATATAATCCCCTCACCAGACAGACAGCCAACAGGAAGCAAGTCTGGCTACGCGAGGACTAGTGTCTATATAACACAAAAAATTCTCACTGTCCCAGCCAACAACCACTCCCTTCATGTTAAGTTCCTCTAGTATAATACAGTGAGTAGGAAACACTATTGATTTAGCGTTGGTCAAATATCGTTATGCATTGCAGACAAGTTTTCATTGTTTATGGCTCATAGCTGAAATCATAGAAACAGTAACTGTACTATTATTGTAATCACCACAAAAGATCACCCGGATAATCAATAAATCATTTGTCACATCACTTTCAACACACTCCGTTCTCCCAACTTCCAAACTTCGCACCTTATCTGGCCAAAAATTCGTTGGCATCATCACCGACTCTTTACATTAACATAAGTAAACCTCGGTGCGTTTGTAGCTCCCTGCAGAGAGACAACTATTCCATGAACATCATCGGAACACAAAAGTGATCCCGCTGCGACATGAGCACTTCGGAGTACGTTAATTAAGCGGGTGTATCAAAGTGCTAATCGACAAAACTGTGACGAGCTCTGCAGCAGCTCACAGAAACGTAGGTGAGTAGGAAAGGTTTTCTCTCATCTCACACAGTAGGATATAGTTAGAGCAGCTTACCTGCGCAAACACCGTGCAAACACAAAAGCAGAAGACAAGTCGTGGACAGCAGCAAGACTTCCTTCATCATTCCTTGACAAACTCCCACAACATACGATACTAAGCACAAAATTGTAAAGCGCGCTAAAGTTTGCTATCGCACTTAAATACAATAATTGACATTAACAACATATATTAATAATTGCGGTTACAAAAAATTTTAAAAATCAGCGTCTGTTATAATTAATGAAGTTAGAACTATTACCAGGAGTCTATCGTGGTATTGCTGTACATTTGGTTTTAGTAGGTACAGTGACACTACACTGTGTACCGTGGTGCACGTGACTAGAAAAAGGTAAGCACTGCAGCAATCTCGCGCTTGCAACCAGCGTTTAGTATGATCAAATTGTCGTCCGTCCGTGTTTTAGTGTATAGTACTTGTAGAGATGAACGCGTACGGTACGGTATGCATCACGTAAACACTAGTTTCGCGTAGACAAACCCCTCCCCTTTTTGATATCTACCGGCGGGGAAGGGTTTGGTGAAATTGCACACAAGCAGTGGTGCTAGGCATACGCCTACGTCTTTCCAACTAGTAATTAGATGAAGGTTAAGCTGACAGGTGATAATTACTGGAAACAATCTTCTCTCTGTTGTTGACGAGAAATCACTTGTTGGAAGGCTTACAACAATCAATGGACAGACTTTACGATAGTATGGTATTGTTCTTGGTGTAGGGCGTTTAGTTAGCTACGAATTCACGCAAACTGCGCGCTAACCTCTGCATAATTAATTATCTACTTCGACCTGCCGTGCCATCGCCTCGATCTCTTCCCGCAATCCTTGAATTTGCTGATCTAGCCTAGGAAACGAAGCAAGCTACGTTCGGCAATGTATCACAAACAGGCTCGATCCAGCTGCTTCTATCTAATCCAGGGGCGGATCCAGACGGGGGCACTGGGGGCACGTGCCCCCTTCAGAAACATGTCTTCTGATATATACACAGGATTATATCCATTCTTCTGGTGGCACCAGTTACTACTACCATGGTAGAACGAAGCAATTCCGCTCTGGCGTATATCAAAACAGAATTACGCAGCACAGTGAGTAACAATCGCCTCAACGACTTGGTTTTGCTATTTATTAGCTACTAGGGATATTCCGTTAGACTACGATGCAGTAGTTGATTTGTTTGTTTCCAGGCATCCAAGGAGAATGCTGCTCATTAATCCTCTTGACTAGACACCGTATGAAAATGCGTACTACAGTTGTGAAATTACCTACCCTCGTTTTCGTTATCTGTTGTCACTGAAAGTAGGTTGTCACAGTGTTGGCATTGTTATACCGTTCAATACAGTTCGCAGTACTTGGCCTATGTTGCTAAGTCATTGTTGGCATTGTAAGCGTCTGAATAGCGTTTGCAGCCTGCACGTTTAGGGCGCTAAACTTCCTTACCAGAAAGGCTTTGCTGCAGTTTTACTTGTCTTCTGTAGTCCTAAACGAAGTCAAGATATCTATAAATGTTTCTCGGAACAGAATTTAATAGCACATCTGTCATCTTAATTCAATAAACGACTAAAGCAATTTCACATCACTGTTAGCAAATGTGACGTCATACTATTCCTGATTGGGTTTTGTGTCTCCCTTCGATCGGGTTCTGGATCTGCCTCTGTAATCAGCTGGTCCACAAAAGAATGTCCGACTAGTTTACACTTGCCAAGATGTCTACATTGCTTGAGCATTGCGAGCGCCGTGTCTTTTTCTTTGTTTTGAGTTTGCCGAAAAGAGACTCCAAGCACAAAGCACAACAGTCCGGATCCATTGTGTAACTAACAATCAACTTGCGTGAGGTTGATTAAACGTTTACGTTAATGTAATTGTCTGCCACCCGAAAGTCGGTGGCGGCTGGCACCACTACTTGTGTAGCCTCGGTTCCAGACGCTTTCCCGTACGTACTGCACGTGACAGGTATATGGGGTCAAAAGTAGGAGAGGCGAGCGGGAGAGCGTCTGGGCGCACTTGTACTGCAGACGAGTTCAGGGGCGGAAAATCTGTTAGACATGAAACGCTCCGCACCAATAGAAACTTCCCGCTCGCTCCGAGCGGCGGTTTTGATTGGTCTACAACAAGAACAATACCACTTAGTTTACGGTTACAATTCTAGACATACTAATTAACGTTGCTAGACACACAGGTAGGCTAGTGTTACAACAGCTGCAGCTTGCATGGAGGTCTTCCCGAGTGAATTAGAAATCGAAGCTACGCCTGTAGTAGATAGACTGATCCTCGTAGATCCATCTCAGATGATTCAATAGCGGAAGCAGTAGCTGTTTGCTGTCTTCAATTCGTGATCGAAGCTGTGAAGTCGTTGCAGCACCTCTGCATACATGAAATGTCATCTGGCCCGAGGAGACGACGTTCTCGCATGTTTGCCAACTGGCAATGGCAAGTCTATGATATTGCACATGATGCTAAGTGTGTGCAACACTCTGCGGGTCTTTGGTAATGCAGACTGCTCTTTCCATCCGAGCCATTGCTTTCTCTCATGAGAGACCAGGTAGCAAGCTTGACAGAACACGGTATATCAGCAGTAATGAAGAAGCACTTGAAGTGCAAACCCTCGGCCGGTATGCACCTTGAAGATAAATTAGTCGCGCTATGACAAAATGGTATGATGTGGGTAATAAATAAGAAACATTATTGAAATGACACAGGTCGACCTTGAGGTAAGTCACGTGACTGACTGCTACCGTGTACAACGGGTAGCTACGCAGTCCGTCAGCCAACGTCCCGTAGGACCTCGCTTCTATTTTTTACAACCTTCGCTCGTCGGTTCTTTGTGCAGGTGATTGTTTGTGCAGCTTTTGAGGCGTAACTATGGCCGGTTTTAGGCGTGGCATAGGTACCAGAGCCAAAACAAAATTAGATGTGGGAACGTTACACTTGCAGCTAGATTAGCTAGGCGTTGTTTCTAAATGCATGTTACAAATGTAGTTGTTTCCAAATGATGGAACAAGCCAAATGTTACAAGTCGGAGAGCCTCGACGGTAGGTCGGCTGGCAATCTTCGCCTTACGTGATGAAGTAACGGTCGTGATCATTGTTCTGTTTGTTGGTGGGAAACCTAGGTTACAAATGGAGACCAAACAAGCAGCTCACCACCGATTTTCCGGCTCACAAGAATGTTACAGTCTCGTTCTTTTGTGCAGCTTCCCTAGGCGTCTTGTTGTTTGTGCCGCTTCTCTAGCTAGACGTCGCCTACTGTTGTAATGAGGTGACCCCAGAGCCAAAACAAAACATCAATGCTGGAAAACATGCAAGTGCACATGTAGATTAGCTAGGCGTCTGTTCGCTCCAACTTTGGATACCGTAAAACAGAAATGAATAGAGACGCACTAGCGTACTTACAGGTCGGCCGAGCCGCTATGTCCGACAAACAGACGCTGTCATGGACAATGCACGTTCTCCTTCGCAAATTCCCGTCAAACGCCAAATTTCTGTTGAAGACGACACTAGTGATCGTTGCAACAACACCACGGCCGCTCAGCCACGCACACCCAAAATTCAAGCTGGCAGACTGCAGAACCACTATGCAGAAACACTGTGGAACAAGCAAAATGTTACAAGTCAGGTACAGCTACACACCTCGCCCTGGTTGTTGTTGGGGAAACATACACGTACAAGTGTATGTGCTGAGCCCTTAAAGCAAAGGACTAAACACCATGTACAGGACGGATGCCCGATGGCCGAATTCTCGTTAGCAGCTACCAAACAAAGCGAGGTGGAGCCTCATGATGACATCACGTTCGTCTATTGGTCAGTAATGACACCACTTCTCGTCTATTGGTCGGAATAGCTTCATTTGCATCTCCGCTAACCAACTATATATACGGTCGATGGGTCGTCGGATCGAACGTACGTCGAACGACTACTATACCCTCCACCCGGAAATCCGGGCCTCGGGTAATGATAAGCGCTAGCTTGTTTGAAGACGAACAGATTCAACATGGTGATGTCAGCATTGTGTTTGGCAGTCCATTGCATTTGGAGAAACGCCCTCCAACAGAGTCAATTCCGCTGTTGTTGCAGATGAAGTTCACTGCGTCGTTCAGTGGTTTGCCTGTTTTTACTGAGTGTTTCGATGCTATTCGAATGCAACTAACTGATGAGTTACCTACATCGTATTATGATTGCATTGTGCGACCTAATGCAGTTAGACCAGAGGTGGATCTAGAACCCGATCGAAGGGGGGCCAAAAACCAATCAGGAATAGTGACGTCACATTCGCTAAAAGTGATGTGAAATTGCTCTAGTCGTTTATTAAATTAAGATGACAGATGTGCTATTAAATTCTGTTCCGAGAAACATTTATAGATATCTTGACTTCGTTTAGGACTACAGTAGACAAGTAAAACTGCAGCAAAGCCTTTCTGATAAGAAAGTTTAGCGCCCTAAACGTGCAGGCTGCAAACGCTATTCAGACGCTTACAATGCCAACAATGACATAACAACATAGGCCAAATACTGCGAACTGTATTGAACGGTCTAACAATGCCAACACTGCATGAGATACCGACAACCTACTTTCAGTGACAACAGTTAACGAAAACGAGGGTAGGTAATTTCACAACTGTAGTACGCATTTTCATACGGTGTCTAGTCAAGAGGATTAATGAGCAGCATTCTCCTTGGATGCTTGGAAACAAACAAATCAACTACTGCATCGTAGTCTAACGGAATATCCCTAGTAGCTAATAAATAGCAAAACCAAGTCGTTGAGGCGATTGTTGCTCATTGTGCTTCGTAAT
The DNA here is from genome assembly GCF_963422355.1 of Corticium candelabrum. Taxonomy (NCBI): domain Eukaryota; kingdom Metazoa; phylum Porifera; class Homoscleromorpha; order Homosclerophorida; family Plakinidae; genus Corticium; species Corticium candelabrum. Next base: position 7,550,724 of record NC_085094.1, read on the forward strand.
TCTGTTTTGATATACGCCAGAGCGGAATTTCTTCGTTCTACCATGGTAGTAGTAACTGGTGCCACCAGAAGAATAGATATAATCCTGTGTATATATCAGAAGACATGTTTCTGGAGGGGGGCACGTGCCCCCAGTGCCCCGTCTGGATCCGCCTCTGCAGTTAGACTAATGGTATAATTTGGATCTAATAGCTTTCCCGCCCCTGAACTCGTTTGTATTAGCAGTGGGCCCAGACGCTTTCCCGCTCGCTCCTCCTACTTTTGACCCCATATACCTGTCACGTGCAGTACATACAGGGAAAGCGTCTGGACCGAGGCTACTATACTTGTGTGCAATTTCACCAAACCCTTTCCCGTCGGTAGATATCAAGAAGGGAGGGGTTTGGCTACGCGAGACTACGTAAACACTACAGTACCGGCACGCCCAGAAGCAACAGATTCATAACTCCGACACAACAATGTAGTAAGGCTGTAAGTATAGCCTCGGCCTCCCAGACCCATGTAGCGCCGATTCAAAATCGTTCTCCACGGGTCTGGGATGGTACCGCCTCTTCTCAATATATTGCGGTTGGTCCTAGGAACAGCATTAGTGTTTAGTTTCATAAATGCATACCTTTCCAATTACGGCCGTAATACAAGAACGACGAAGACATGTCCCGCTAGAACATCCTGTCGCATCCTGCTGCACGGGTACCTTTGTGTTTACAGTGGCGATGGTTTTATCATTTGTGTGTTAGTAGGGAACGCAAACGGGACGCTAGTAAACACTTTCTTTTACTAGTGGTGCCGCGGACGCGATCGGTATGTGTCTGATCGCCGTGAATTCGCTGCGAGCAGCTGCTAGTCGCGCGTGGAGCCGCGAATTCACGATGAAAATTCGCGATGCGTGCATCCGCTAGGACTCCATCGTCCAGATTCGATGTGACTTGCCGCGAAATCGCGACAAAACTTCACCGTGAATTCTCTGCAAGACTTCGTCTAGTAGACGTGGTCATGAAGTCGTTGAGCATGCAGCTGGCTGACTAGTAAGCATCGGTTCGAACTAACGGCTTTACTAGGTGTCGTTACTGCCCGTTGACAGGCGCAGTTACTGCCGTTGACAGGCGCAGAATACAAACCGCGACGTGTAGGGACGTGAGTTTGCGTGAAGAGCGCACTACAAGTTGTCGTTTGCGTACAGTGTAGTCTTTGGTAGACAGCAGATATGCATGAGATGTCTTCGTTGATTACAGCTGTAATTGAAAAGGTATTCATTATGAAACTGAACACTAATGCTGGTCCTGGGACCAACCGCAATATATTGAGAAGAGGCGGTACCATCCCAGACCCGTGGAAGACGATTTTGAATAGGCGCTACACGGGTCTGAGAGGTCGAGGCTACTGTAAGTAAGCTATAGCTACCAGTTTGAAGACTCTATTTTAGTAATTAGTAACACTACCAAGCTACACGAATCTCGTACCCATACCACTGGACATGTAAAGTAGAACCCAAATCAAACATCTAGAAAACTAGCTAGAAAAACAAACCAGCTGCAAGGTTTCTTTCCACGGAAGCATGACGGAAATACTAAGCAAGTTTGTTATAAGAAAACGGTTGTGTAGGCAAGACTCGACGAGAGACTAAGATACCAAACAAAATCAGAATTATTCAATAGCATTCAACAATACCGCGTCCCGTTCGCGTGGCGGTGTCAAATATATGGATAAGAGTGGCATGTTTGGTACGTACAGCAGACTGATATTTATGAAATCATTAGTTCCTATATATTTCAAATAAATTAAATGTTAAACAACGCATCAATATCCAATCAACAAGTTGGACAAAGTAAACTGAACATTTGAGACGTACGACTTCAACTCAATCATGCCTAGTCTCGCATAGCCAGACCCTTTGCCTGCGTCATATATCAGAAAAAAAGTTCTCTCTTTTCTTACATTGAGATCAAAGTGCCGTGGATCACCATCTATACTCTCATACAACGATTCCTCATTCTTCTTGTCTTGCTGAACTGCAACAGCTCTAACCTCTAGATATTTACATGATTCAACACTGCTGCCTGCACCTGTAAGAGCAAATCTGATGTGCTTATCACACCAACTCTCTGGTTAATACTAGACTTGAGTGTCCTAAGTTATTCAGTGATATATACAGGACAAGACTCCTGCATGCACAAGTCAATAAATCTTACTCTGGACCTCACAAAGTGAAACACAGGACCCTCCAATTACAATAGGTTCTCGTAAAATATAAATTATGTGCAACTGCTGATTAACTATTGTTAATTAATTAACGCCACCAGAGCCAATACTCATACACTCCTTCCGCTTATTTGGCACCTGTCATGGCCACTAATTAGATCTATAGTAGTGTTCTGTCAACAAATTACAAACATTAGTGATGACCTGTAAATGTCTGACTGCAAATAATTACCCGAGGCCCGGATTTCCGGGTAGAGGGTATATGGCAGTCGTTCGACGACCCGACGACCGTATATATAGTTGGTTAGCTGAGATGCAAATGAAGCTATTCCGACCAATAGACGAGAAGTGGTGTCATTACTGACCAATAGACGAACGTGATGTCATCATGAGGCTCCACTTCTCTTTCTTTGGTAGCTGCTACCGAGAATTCGGCCATCGGGCGTCCGTCCTGTACATGGTGTTTAGTCCTTTGCTTTAAGGGTTTTGCACATAGAAACAACGCCTACAGTTTACATTTGCACGTGTATGTTTCCCCAACAACAACCAGGAGCGAGGGTGTGTAGCTGTACCTGACTTGTAACATTTTTCTTGTTCCACAGTGTTTCTGCATAGTGGTTCTGCAGTCTGCCAGCTTGAATTTTCGGTGTGCGTGGCTGAGCGGCTGTGGTGTTGTTGCAAACATCACTACAGTCCATTCGAACAGTAGGTGCAGTGTGGGAATTGTGGGTGTGGACTTCGTCAGTTTGGGCTGTCTAGTGGGGAAAATACGAAATTGAATTAGCGTAACTACTTCAATGACGTCTGCTAGACACAATGTAAACACTCATTACAAGCTTGTGATGGCATTCTAGAACAGCTGCAGAAATACTACTGACAAAAGTAGGTGCGGATGTCTTCTAAAGCTCTGAATTGAGTTCGCTTGTGACTCTGGAGACGTCATTGAGAACTAATTGGCTGTCTAGTGTATTCTAAGGAATGCAATTAAGGTGATTACATCTACTCTTTAGCTAGAATAGGATGGGCCATGTCCGACTGGGGTGGAGTCTGCATATGTAATACTCCAGATGCTGCTCGTTCCAACGTATTGAGCATCATTCTGACTGTTAGAATACACCAGTGTCTCCACCTCCTCACGTGCATTCCGGAGGTATCATTTCCATGTTTGTAATTGCTCGGGATACCAAGATCTGGTAAATTTCCCACACTGCATCTTTTTGAATGAACTATAGTGCCGCCTTCAACAGAAATTTGGCGCTCGACGGAAATTTGCGAAGGGGAACGTGCATTGTCCACGACAGCGTCTGTTTGTCAGACGAAGCGGCTCGGCTGACCTGTAAGTACGCTAGCGCGTCTCTATTCATTTTTGTTTTACGGTATCCAGAGTCAGAGCGAACATACGCCTAATTAATCTACATGTGCACGTGCAAGTTTTCCCACATTGATGTTTTGTTTTGGTTCTGGGGTCACCTCATTACAACAACCAAAATTGCAGTTAGACGGATAGCTGTATAGGTTATAGACCGCTGGCGAGTGTCTAGGTGTAAATACGGTACAGTGCACAGTAGACGACGTCTAGCTAGAGAAGCCGCACAAACAACAAGACGCCTAGAGAAACTGCACAAAGAACAAGACTTTTACATTCTTGTGAGCTGTAAAATCGGTGGTGAGCTGCTTGTTTGGTCTACATTTGTAACCTACTCCCGTTACTTCATCACGTAAGGCGAAGATTGCCAGCCGGCCTAGCGTCGAAGCTCTTCGACTTGTAACATTTGGCTTGTTCCATCATTTGGAAACAACTACATTTGTAACATGCATTTAGAAACAACGCCTAATCTAGCTGCATTTGTAACGTTCCCACATCTAATTTTGTTACCCACATCATGCGTTTCTGTCATAGGATTTTTTCATAGCGCGACTAATTACCTTCAAGGTGCCTACTGGCCGAGGGTTTGCACTTCTAGTGCTTTTTCATTATTAGAGGCGCCAGCTCATGACCGAGCATGCATAGACACACCCAGGCAAACCTGATTTCAAGTTGTGTCATAGCAAGCGAACATCTTAGGCTGCACCACATTCTATGACATACAGTACTAGTCTTTATTCCAAGTATAAAGAAAAATGTGAATCGTGTTCTTCCGCACCACGGCAATTTCGCTCATCATACTTGACACTTCAAGAAAGTGTTGTGTCACAGTGTTTGTAGATGCTTGCTAGCATACGGGAACTGGGGTTTTGCGGTAGATAAAGGATGACTGAACCGGTGTTTGAGAGAGTGTTAGAGTAGCGGCCGTTAACGTGTGTTGAATAGTACATTGAGTGAATACACGACAATATTGGCGACGAGGATGGCGACTTCAGGCATTCACCCGCCTCCTCCTTTCCTTCCACACGCGGGGGAACCGGCGGTGCCATGGAAGCATTGGTTGTCCGCTTTTGACACCTACGTGGCAGCCGCGGCAATCAAAGACGAAGCAGACAACAAGCCTCGACTACGCGCCCTTTTGACTCATTGCTTAGGACTGGAAGGGCAGCGGATACTTTCGACGGAGACAGAGACGGAATCATACGTTCAGTTACGTGATGTGTGTGCGACGTTGTTCGGACCGAGACTCAATTCTATGGTCGAGAGATTCAAATTCCGACAAAGAAAGCAACATCAAGGAGAGTCCGTGAAGCAATATGTGTTTGCTCTGAGACAGCTAGCAGCCACTTGCAAGTTTGGACCGTTGCATGACGAAATGATTAGGGATCAACTTATAGAAAAGACGATTTGTGGTAAAGTGAGAGACCGCTTGTTGGAAGAAGATGAAGATCTTACTCTAGACAAAGCAATTGTACTGGCATCACGGATGGAAGAGGCGGCTAGGGATTCAGCAGCTATTGCGACAGTGTCAGGTAGCGTAATGGATGCAGTGCCAGGAGGTTTAACTAATACAGCTTTGGGTCAATTGGCACAGGAGTCACGTGGGATTCGTCAAGTACAGACACGGCCAGGTAAAAGCGGCTGGAGTAGCAGAGGAGACGGCAAATGTGGTAACTGTGGGTTCTCGGTTCACAAGGGTTCAACATGCCCAGCATCAACACAGACCTGTAGAAAATGTGGGAGAATAGGACACTACGCACGTTGCTGTAGGTCAAAGAAACAGTCACAGATCCAGGAAGTTGATTGTGGCAATGAGCAAGGGGTAGAGTTGGAGACCGTTCGAATCAATGTTGTTGGTGGTCAGTCCAGTACACTCGAGTATCGCCAATGCGTTTGCGAGTTAGCTGGTGTCAGTTTGTCACTTGTTATTGACTTGGGGGCGAAGGTTTCAGTGCTGTCAAAAAGGTCATATGATCGATGGTTTTCTTGGAGTAAGCTGGAACCAGCAAATCGAAAGCTAGTTGGTTATGCAGGATCGCCAATAAAGGTGTTGGGAAAGGCAAAGCTACCAGTCCGATACCGGAGATGTCAATTAGCAGAGTTTCCATTCTATATTACAGACAAGGGGACAGACATACTAGGTCTCGACTTGTTTGATGCCCTGGGATTTCAAATTTGTTGGGATCCAGAAGAACTAGGCAGTCATAGTGTACAAGCGGTTGACTTGCTCAACGATGGAGTTACTAAGGGAGGTTGGAGTCGGAGATGGCCTAGGGTGTTCAGTGGATTGGGGAAAGCCAATCACTTTGTTCATTGCCCGTTAGTGAACACCACCGTACCACCGATTATGCAGCCACTTAGGAGATTGCCACTGGCTCTACGAGAGAGGGTGGCAGAGGAGTTGGATCGTTGGGAGAGTTTGGATATCATTGAAAAAGTGGATTCATCCCCATGGATCTCAAATTTAGTAGTTGTATGGAAGAAATCAGGGGCAATTAGACTCTGCGTAGACCTTCGAAGAGCCAATCAGGCAATCATACCTGGCAAGCATCCACTTCCAACAATGGAAGACATAGCGGCAGAGTTTTATGGATCTACAGTATTTTCGAAGCTGGACTTAAACCAGGGGTACTTGCAAATACCTTTGGCAGAGGAAAGTCGCTTTATTACAGCATTTGTAACACATAAGGGGACTTACCAGTTCAAGAGAATGCCATTCGGTTTGGCATCGGCCCCAAGTGCCTTCCAGAAAGTCATGGTTACGGTCGTAGCCGGAATACCAGGAGTTGCTGTCTACATGGACGATATTGTCGTTCATGGGCCAGATCGACCAAGTCACAATAAGAGACTGAATGATGTGTTTCAACGACTACAACATCACAATTTGACACTAAATGTGGACAAGTGCACTTTTGCAGTTAAGGAAATATCATTTGTGGGACACAGTATTTCGGCGAGTGGTATTCGTCCTCTAACATCTAACATAGAAGCAGTTGAAAGACTGAAAGAACCGACATCAGTGACAGAACTAAATTCATTCCTCGGTATGACAAATTACTACCTCCGGTTCGTGCAAGGCTATGCTGATATCTCTTCTCCTTTGCGGTGCTTATTACGGAAGGATGCCCATTGGGAATGGTCCACTGAATGTCAAACGGCATTTGACAAATTGAAACAGCTTGTCACATCAGCACCAGTTCTTGCCCACTTTTCATCCACAGCGGACACCTTTGTGTCGTGTGACGCTTCTGGAGTAGCTATTGGGGCAGTATTGTCTCAAATACAAGATGGACAGGAACGTCCTGTGGCATATGCGTCCCGTGCGTTGTCACCAGCAGAGCAGAAATATGCTGTGGGAGAACGGGAGGCATTGGCCTGTGTGTGGGCGTGTGAGAAGTGGCATGTATTTTTGTTTGGACGACCGTTTGTACTTCGTACCGATCACCAAGCCTTGGTATCACTGCTATCTGCGTCAGGAACAGGTCAAAGGCCATTGCGATTACACCGGTGGACAGAACGGCTGTACAAGTATACATTCCGCGTGGAATATCGACCTGGTCATTCCAATCAAGTTGCTGATCTACTGTCGAGGTCACCAGCTCCAGCTGAGAATTCAGCATGGGACTCTGATGATGTGGAAGAATGTATATTATTGTTGAGCACATGGAGCCCGGGGGTACCCTTGGATGAAATGGAAAGGGAGTCAGGTGCAGATGCAGAAATCCAAACGATTTTAAGGTGCATCCGGGAAGGATGGCACGATGTCAAAGGAGAGTTCCGTCCTTTTTGGAATGTTCGACACGAGTTGGCACCTGTGGGTGGAAAGTCGAGTTGTCTGATGAGAGGGAATCGAATAGTCGTACCAAGGTTGCTGCAGAAACGGGTGCTACAGCTAGCTCATGAGGGTCACTTGGGGGTTGTTCGTATGAAACAGAGATGCCGAGAGTTTGCCTGGTGGCCTGGGATTGACCGCCAAATTGAGCAAATGGTGAGAGATTGTGAGCCCTGCCTTGTCAGCGGGAAGTCTCGCCAACCTGTACATGCTCCATTACAACCTACTCCTTGGACAGCGGTACCGTGGCAACGACTTCAGGTAGATATCTTTGGAGAAATTCAAATAGCAATGGCTCACCAGCGATACGCTATTGTAGTTCATGATCTGGGATCAAAGTGGCCAGAAGTAAGACTGTGCTCACAAGTGCGGACGCAAGAGGTTGTGCAGTTTTTGGAAGACCTTATTGTTAGGTGGGGGTTTCCTGAGTCGATAACAACGGACAATGGACCTCAGTTCCGGTCGTATGAGTTTCAGCAGTGGTTATGAGAACGGGGTATTCGCCATATTCTCACACCACTGTATCATCCAAAAGCAAATGGAGGAGTCGAAAGATTCAATCAAGTGCTTAAACAAGGCCTGAAGACAGGGTTGTTGGAAGGACGTTCAGTGGAGAGTTCAGTGCAAAGCACATTGTTTAATTACCGGTCTACGGCGCATTCACTTACGAGGAAATCACCAGCAGAAGTTATGTTGGGCCGAAAGCTTCGGCAGCCCTTATCCCAGATGATTCCTAGGCAAGATAAGAAGGGATCACTTCAGCTGAAGAATGCGGACGAGGTCGTGGCAAGGAAACAGGCAGCGATGAAGGCATATGTAGATCATAAAAGGAAAGCTAGAGCTTCGTCCTTTTCTCCCGGAAGTTGGGTAAGAGTAAAGCGTCCGCTAAGAGGCCATAAGTTGAAGTCGCAATTGTCCGATCCAGTAGAAGTCTGGTCAAGGGTAGGGAAGGACACTTACCTGCTACAAGATGGACGTCTGTGGCATGCTGACCAATTAATTGCTGTGGCGAAGCCAGCTGGTGTTGCAAATACAGCTGCAGTACTCAGCTGGACTGATGGGGAAGAGGAGATCTCAGAAGACATGACAGGAAATCAACACGATGGGGGAAATGTCGAAGTCGAAGGAGAGGCAGCAAGTGATGCAGGCACTGCCCATGATCATGAAAATGAGACAGAAACAACAAGGCCAAAACGAGTGAGGACAAGGCCCAAACGCTTCGAAGATTTTGAGGTGGAATATGCAACTCGATTAGAAGGGGGAGAAAATGTTGTGTCACAGTGTTTGTAGATGCTTGCTAGCATACGGGAACTGGGGTTTTGCGGTAGATAAAGAATGACTGAACCGGTGTTTGAGAGAGTGTTAGAGTAGCGGCCGTTAACGTGTGTTGAATAGTACATTGAGTGAATACACGACAGAAAGCTAATGACAGATTCTTTATCTACACGTTTACCATTTACCATCTTGAGATAGCTTGCAGTTGAACGACAGAGCGCTTTCTCGATCATTTTTTTGTTCTACGTAACCCGGAAATGAATAGAGCACAGAGCATTGCATTTACTGTGATGGCATCCCAATTTGGAGTGTGAAAGAGCCATGGAGAGGTGCAGGGGCGTCTGGCATGTGAGTGTGGGAACACTTATTGGCAATTTATTGGGGGAAGTACTTCTCAAAGCTTGACAGGCATATAATCAAGTACCACTGGATAAAAAACGGTCAGTGCACTTTCCGACCATTCCACTCTTCAATTTTTTAGTTTGGTAAAATTGAAAAGTACATCATGCACTCAATTTTGGACCAATTTTTAGCTAAAATTAAAATTTACAAAATTAAAAATTGAGTTACTACATATAAGAAAATCAAAATACAAAATTGAAATGACAGTTGCAATGTCAAGTATATTCTATGTAGCCTTCAAGTGACAGCACCTAGACATGATACAAAGCAATTTGATTGATGACACCTACTGTCTTCTTCAAGATGTACACTCTAGGTGACAATCTCAATTAACAAGCTGATGAGATAGCCATTAGCAGTAATGATCTAGGATTCTATAGAAAAGCGAATTTTGTTCAGTTGATGTGGCGTCTTTAGTATGTCAATTGTACACTTGTGCTAATAGAGGGATTAAGTTCCTAGCACACTTGCAGGTAGAGCAAAGAGTGCACCTGTACTTGAGCCAAAGTGATTAGAATTGTACTTGCCTATATACACAATGCACCTGCACTTGCCATAATCACTACGCCAATTAGCTTGTTTTAGCACAAATTACTCAACACAATAAGAACACAAAGTATAGCAGACTTCTCAGGTAATGATCTCCTGGATACAGGTACTGTATTGTTGTTGAAGAAATGGGCGATCTGAGATGCAACAAGAACAAGAAGCTCAACCAATTCAACAGAAACTCTCTCCACGTTCATCATGTGCTAATTATTGTTTCTTGGGAATAATCCCCTTTTAAAACCAACGTGAACAAGTTCCTGTCCAGTAACATCTTTGAATTGCCATCTATAATCTGCCTGAGCTCTATCCTCCCAACCATATGTTGCACGTGATGTTTCACCGCCCTTTCGGAAGCCGGATATTATAGCTAGAGCAACCCAACGTGATCTGTCGCGAATTCATGTACGAGACGTTCTAGATCTCCTAGTACCACGATAATCTTGAGAGCTACGATAATCTAGTACTTCAGAAGTTCTTTGCTTGAGCAGCGTAATTACGTAACTTAGGACCTGCGCAAACGTTGTGCAAACACAAAAGTAGAAGACATGTCGCTGACAGTAGCAAGACTTTCTTCATCACTGATCACACCGTGATGAACGCCCATAACATACTATACGGTAAAGTGCGTTCGCGCATTAGAGAGACTGGTGGAATGTGGCCATTTGCGCGACAAAGATGTTGCCCTCCGGGCGGATATTGGTATCAATCGAAAGCTCTTCACTTGCCGGATCTAATTACACTCACTGTTGGGCTACAGAGACGTAGATGAAGTTAATAGAGCCAATTTCCTGTATTTTAATGAGTTAGGGGGCCGAGAAAGGCGGGACTAAGGCGGGATTAGGGTTAATTGCATAAAGCTAAGTACATAATTGTTATAGCTAGCAGGCTGTTAACAGTAACCCAACACAGTAAACTTCCCAGTTGGGGTGTCAGCTAGCTAGGAAAGAGTGCGTCTAGGGTCCGTTTCTACTCTTCATCCTTGGAACTTTCAGTTTCAGACGACGACGAATCTTCTGATTCAGGACCAACTTCGAATTCAATGATCATCTGCTCTACAACGTCGTCTAACACACCGTGTATTGTCCTGTAATGCTTCTCCACCTTCTCACGTACGTGCCTCACGCAGTTTGCCCACTTTTCCACAGTAACGTTTGCTAGACCTTCTCTACACAGACGCTTGATGTTTTCCATCGTAAACCCACCAATCCCTGTGTTGTGCTGTGCAGCATAACTGTAGGTCAAAGTCCTCGAATGGATGTCATCAACGCTCAAGAATGCACTAAATGGCTGGTCAGTTTGGTTCTGGTATGATCAAATTAGTCAAGTTCTCGTGGTTTCCAGACGCTTCTCTGAGCCAGAAGTGAATGAGTGTATGTATCTGGTACTTAAAGCTGTTCCTAGAAGAGGCAACTGACACATACAACCAGTGAGCGCATAGAAACATCCAGGTCTGTTGTCATGGGTTATAGCAAAAGTTCAATTTTTAGTATATCATTGCATCATGAAGCAAACCGCGTTTCAAGCCAGCGAGGCAGCCACAGGCAACACGTTCATACGTACACTTTCACGTAACAATATAGTTACCTAGTTTGTCATTGACACCAAACGCTCTGAAACAGAGATGCTAATTGCCTTCTGTGACAACATAACATCCGTTTACACAAGCACTACGCCACGCCTTAGGGTGTACCCTACATTCCACCAGTCGCTCTAATTCGTGAACGCACTTTAGTTTTCTCTAGCATAACCTCGGCCTCCCAGACTCGTGCAGCGCCAAGAACGATTTTCAATCTGCGCTGTAGAGGTCTGGGTGGCCGAGGCTAACTCTAGTACTGTTTTTCTTCATGCACAATCATTCAGAGATACAGTATGATCCTACTGACTAATTATATGATCGCATCTATGACTTTGATTTCATGAAAATGTGGACACTAAAACTTAATTTTTTTTTAAAAAGCACAAAACTCTCTGAATAACAGTTAGTGGACTAAGAATGCTTTCTATGTATTTTAGTGTCATAGGTAGCTACAAATTTTGTCTTGTTTTGTTTTGTTAATCTTTGGTTGCGCAAACTGTTGGAACTCCAAGGCCTCAGACACGTGAAAAGCCTCATCACGTGACACATTGTATTGCTGTGCTATCATGTTCCTTCTTGTTGTAGGAGTGTTGGTTACGCTCTTGCTTCTCGTTTTGATTGCAATATTCTATTCGTGGCGTCCACCCACGTTTGATCTAGCGGGAGCCCACATCCTCATCACAGGAGGCTCAAGTGGAATCGGAAAATTCGTCGCCATTCGAGCAGCTTCTATGGGAGCTAAAGTGACACTCGTAGCAAGAAATGTCGAACGACTGGAAGCGGCCAAATCAGAAGTCGAGGCCGTCGCAAGGCAACAAGTTGAAATTGTAGCGGTCGATGTATGTAAGAACTTCCCGGATGTTGAAAAGGCAATCAACATGGCCGTTGAACGACAAGGCCCAGTTGATGTTTTAGTGAACTCTGCAGGGTTATCAACATCGGCTGTGTTTGAAGACACAGAGCCAGAGGAGTTTGAACGACTGATGCAAATCAATTATCTTGGATCCGTGTATCCAACCAAATGCGTTGTCGCATCGATGAAAGAACGTCAGAAGGGACGGATTGTGTTCGTGTCATCTCAAGCCGGACAGGCTGGTATATACGGTTTCTCTGCTTACAGCTCGTCGAAATTTGCCCTTCACGGACTCGCACAAGTTCTACAAATGGAGCTGCTGCCGTACAATGTTTACGTGTCTGTCTCGTGTCCACCTGATACCGACACTCCAGGATTTAGGAAGGAAGTCGAGCAGCAGTTAGAGGTTACGAAATTGATATCGAATACGTCCGGTGTTTTTACTGCTGAGAACGTGGCTGAGACGATCATTGATGGTTTACGTCGTGGTGATTATCACATTTGGAACGGCTTGGAGGGATGGATGCTTGCACAGTTGACCGCTGGGATGTCTCCAGTTCATCGACTAGAGAGTGCTCTCGTTCAGATCTTGTCAATGTCAGTGCTGCGAGCTGTTTGCTTGTTTTATATTTCACAGTTCAATCGAGTGATCAGACGTCACAAAACTAAAACGGACTGAACGATTACGAAACGACGTGAAGATACTTGGAAGCTTTTGAGTTATTGTTTGCCAGTTATTATTTTTACTATCGTGGACCCTCCTGTCATGTTCTGTAAACAATTTCCGAATTTTTGTTTCGCATATGATATATATATTTGTCAATTTATATCACATTATGTAAATGATGTTCCCACTGTGGGCAAACAAGACACACAAACACACTACATGTTTCAGTACATATTTGTTTAATGTATTGCAATATATAATTATTTACACAATGCTGTTTTTGAAAGTATGCCTCGTGTAGCCAGACTGCTTCCCGCGTAAATCCTCTACAAGGGACGTTGAGGAGTGTCTGGCTAACGCGCGTTAGAATCTCTAGGATGGGCTTGATTTATACATTTCTTTCTTGCGAAAATTTGAATTATGACTAAGTAAAAATGTTTTTATTAGTAAATTAATGTCGCATTAAATGCAAAACGCTAAAAACGTTCAAATACGGTAAATTAGGACGCTATGATAAAACCTCTAGATCCTGCTTTTCAGTTAGAAACCAAAATGTATTACAAACGCTACTAAACCACTTTAATACCACGCTGTAAGTACACGCATTACCTATAATTAAATTGCTTAATGTGATCACGTGATTGCTTGACTTTACTCACTGCGCGTGCGCAGGTTACCGTAGTGACCGCCGGTCGAGAACTGTTTACAGGGCAATGCGATCTTGTAATTGTAGACGTCTGTAACACATTTCCACTTATCAAAATACATATGGCAAAGAAGAAATTCAAGGGAGCTCCGTTTGGAACGCAAACAGCTCGGTATTGCAATTGGCACACTAAATGTCGTCTCATTGACGTGTTTGTAACATTTTTTACAGATTTGACGTGTCGGGTGTTCACCCGCAGAGCAAAATGCCCGGGACTTTCACTCAAACGCCGTACGATAAGAAAGCAATGAGTGAATATGTGAGTTTGAGTGCCCGGATGTCACGTGAGTATTGCACTTGTGTTGTGTGTGTGTCGGTGTAGAACACGCGGCTCGGGCCTGGAATATATGAAGTGGCCAATGGATCGTTTGATGAGCGGGCAGTTGTGGGGAGGGCTGACGGACCGGGTAATGCAAATTTGCATCTTAAATCTTGATGTTTGTCATTCTGTTTGTTTGTTTGTGAGATTGTGTGTTTGTCTGTCGGTGTGTTTGTCCATTGGTTGCTTACTTATTTATTTTTTATTTATTTGTGTTGTTTGTCGGATTGTTTATTGTTTGTCTGTTTGTCTGTCGGTGTGTTTGTCCATTATTTGTTTTTATTATTTATTTTATTTATTTTGTTTATTTGTGTTTGTCTGTTTGTGAGATTGTGTGTTTGTCTGTCTGTGTGTTTGTCTGTCTGTGTGTTTGTCCATTGGTTGCTTACTTATTAATTTTTTACTAGTATACATGGCCCGTCCTTCGTACGGGCAAGATACTGTAGTGTAAAGATAGGTTTGTGGACACGTCACGTGCAATATTTGTTGCGAGGTCCCGGATGTGCTGAATGAATTCGAGTCTTGCTCTCTGCGTTTGTTTTGATGGAAATCGACACACTCCTCGTGTAGCGCTTGCTGCAAAAAATGTGTAGGTTGGATTTGGTGCAAATGCAATCAGAATTTGGAGAGAAACGAAGCGCTAGAAGACTCAGTTTCGTCGGCAATAGATATTCGATTGCTCGAAGCTTTGCAAAGGACGACGATGCATACAGTCTACACGGGACTGGTGTGGGCGTATGTTCGAATGAACTGGAGTGTGTAGCGTTTGCGTCATCGAGAAATTTTACGCGGGGGTTGACCCATCGAGAGGGGACCAGGTGCATAATTTCTTAATTCTTTTACGTTAACCTTCCCCTGTGCATGCCGAGTGTGCGTGCCGATTTTGGTTGCGACCGGACAAAAGATGTGGCTGCCAAACGCGAACACACACACAGACAGACAGACAATTTGAGCTTTATATAGTAGATTTATTTGTGTTGTTTGTCAGATTGTTTATTGTTTGTCTGTTTGTCTGTCGGTGTGTTTGTCCATTATTTGTTTTTATTATTTATTTTATTTGTTTTGTTTATTTGTGTTTGTCTGTTTGTGAGATTGTGTGTGTTGTCTGTCTGTGTGTTTGTCCATTGGTTGCTTACTTATTTATTTTTATTTATTTGTGCTGTTTGTTTGTCTGTCTGTCTGTCTGTCTGTGTGTTTTGTCCAGTTGTTGTTTGTTTTATTATTTATTTGTGCTTGTTTGGTTTTTAGTCAGATTGTTTATTTGTTTGTCTGTCTGTCTGTCTTTGTGTTTGTCCGTTTGTCTGTTTTTATTATTTATTTTATTTATTTGTGTTTGAGATTGTGCTGTCTGTGTGTCTGTGTGTTTGTCCATTTGTTTGGTTGCATTTTATATTTATTGTGTCTGTCTGTCTGTCTGTCTGTCTGTCTGTCTGTCTATCTGCCTGTCTGTCTGTTTTTCTGTCTGTCTGTTTGTCTGTTTGTCTGTGTGTTGTTTGTCTGTGTGTTGTTTGTCTGTCTGTCTGTCTTTCTGTGTGTATTTCTGTCTGTCTGTCTGTCTGTCTGTTTTTCTGTCTGTCTGTGTGTTTGTCAGCCTGTTTACCATCAACATCTCTAATAACTATTTGATCAACCACAGGTTGGCGTAGACAATACGAAATGATGCGATACGCACAGATCCCTCACCTACGATACAAAGAACAATGGGAGAAGAACAAGCGACTGGTACACCTACAAACAAACAAACAAACAACCACATCCACCACCCACCATCTCTAAACACTCCTCCACCATCCCACATCCTTCTCTCTTTGTTTAGGAATGCGAACTCGGACCGGGAAGATACAACATTAGACACTTTTCCGACGAAACGTGTTCTAAACCATCAAGCAAACATGGTGTGTGTGAGACCACAGGGCCACGTATTGCACCCACCAACAAGGCAGGAAATATTGCTGTTGTTTGAGGGTTTTGTTTAGGTTTGTTGTTGTTGTAGTTTCATGATCAGTTGCCGGGGCCGGGATCATATGGTGAGGGTGGGATACCGTCGAGCGTTGTGGAGAAGAAGGCGAGACGGTCGGCTGGAGTGAGAGGGATGTTGAGTTCAGGAGATGTGAATGATCGGTCTATTCCTACTGTGGTGCGAACGTGTTGTGTGTGTGTGTGTGTGTGTGTGTGTGTGTGTGTGTGTGTGTGTGTGTGTGTGTGTGTGTCAATGTGTGTGTCCATGTGTGTGTGTGTGTGTGTGTGTGTGTGTGTGTGTGTGTGTGTGTGTGTCAATGTGTGTGTGTGTGTGTGTGTGTGTGTGTGTGTGTGTGTGTCTGTGTGTCTGTGTGTCTGTGTGTCTGTGTGTGTGTGTGTGTGTGTGTGCCTGTGTCAATATGTTGTGTGTGTGTGAATGTGTGTGTGTGTGTGTGTGTGTGTGTGTGTGTGTGTGTGTGTGTGTGTGTGTGTGTGTGTTTGTCAATGTACTGTGTGTGTGTGTGTGTGTGTGTGTGTGTGTGTGTGTGTGTGTGTGTGTGTGTGTGTGTGTGTCAATGTACTGTGTGTGTGTGTGTGTGTGTGTGTGTGTGTGTGTGTGTGTGTGTGTCAATGTATGTGCGTGTCAGTGTGTGTGTGTGTGTGTGTGTGTGTGTGTCAATGTGTGTGTGTGTGTGTGTGTGTGTCTGTGTGTCTGTGTGTCTGTGTGTGTGTCAATGTGTTGTGTGTGTGTGTGTGTGTCAATGTTTTGTGTGTGTGTGTGCACGCGAACACATTCACACACATTACAATTGTCATTGTTATCAATTTATTATTTTATTATTTTTTATTAATTTATTTATATATTATTGTTGTCAATTAATTTATTATTGTTATCAATTGATATCTTAAAACCCTTTCAGGGTTGTTCTCTTACCCCTGGACAATACAACATAAGAAGTTTTGCAGAAAACCTTATACAGAAGGTGACCAGCCTGCGTGGTCCTTATGAACTATTTTCTGGCGACAGAAACAAACCTGTAATGACGGGTCACTTGTCAATCCGAGTACGACATTGTAACGTGTTGAAGATTGCTGCTCGTTGAAATTAATGGATGTTTGGTGTTGCAGACTTCACATAACATTGGACCGGGACAGTACGTTTACTCATTGGCAGATGAAATGGAAGGTACATATTGCATGGTTGCTGTGTCTGTCTGTCTGTGTGTCTGTGTGTCTATCTGTTTGTCTATCTGTTTGTCTGTCTGTCTGTCTGTCTGTCTGTCTGTCTGTTTGTTTGCCTGTCTATCTGTCTGTCAATTTCATTTATTGAAACACAACTTCTAC